>NC_081549.1:3784945-3823284 GCF_901000735.1 Corylus avellana | reverse complement strand
TTCCTAAAAAAAAAAAAAAAAGTGATGAATATATTTTTTTACTGCCAGAAGAAAAGAGACGCTAACTTACAATTTCTTTTAACTGAAATAGTAAAGAAACATTATTGCCTTTTTTTTTTCTTTTTTTTTTTTTTTTGATATTTTTTCCCTGGCCACCGGTTAAAGAGAATTACTCATGTACCACTGCAAATATAGAACTAAGAATCTGTTTAAAATTGCGTTTAAAAAATAGAGTTTAAATTAAAAAGAGTTTTTAGACAAAAAATTTAGTTTTAAGCTTTTATCAAAATTGTTTTTTTTTTTTTTTTACAATCTTTCAGCTTTTTAGATCCTTAATAATGCTTTTAATTTTTTTACAAAACAAATATTTACCTTTTTTCAAACAAACTTTTTAAATATTAAAAACACATTTAGATATTTCAAATGCAATATTAAACAAGCCTTAAGAGCTGATCCTGCACTTAAAGGATTCACGTTTAAAAGCCAACATAAACCCCCTTCTCTCTTTGTCACCTCAATATGAAATTCAAGAAAAATGCTGCTTCTTAAATAAAGGGCAAGTTAGGCGGCGTTTGCTAAACGTTTTTATGCGGATGATTTGCGCTCAACGCTGTTGAGTGATAGACATGTCGCTCGCTCGGCCTTCAACGTAGCACAAAATCACTACCTGTATTTTTCTTTCCTAGTCCTCCCATTTCAATAAAAAAGAAGGAAATAATAGTATTTTTTTTTTTTAATTTCATGTAGCATTGAGAAAGAGAGTAAGGGTTGAACGGTTTCTGCTTCATCTTTTCTTAAATATTGAGAATGTGAAATAAACTTGCCAGCTGAAAGGATGATGAACTGACGACATTCTACTCTCTTATTTCAAAGTTTAAGCAAAATATTAAGAGTAGAGTTCACATTTCCCTCGAGTTACGAAAATTGATAATGTTTTCTAAACCTTCAATGGCAAGAGTCCCACGTTTCTTCGGTCCTGAACCAGGCTTCATTCCCAAGGTCATCTCCGGGAAATTATACTGCATTACAAATCTTCCTTCTCTGCAATCGTATATTCTCATCAGCAAAAAAGTAGTCATCTCCTTTAGTTATAGGATTCCTCTGTGTTTTCCACATTTTTCCCTTCCCCAAGTCTGGCTTCTGCAGGCATTAGTGTAAAGGATAAAACGCATAAAAGTGTAATTTTACTGTTTTTGCTTTTTTCTTTTTTTACACTTTTACCCTTATAATTTCTAAGGAAAGAAGACCCACTGTAGAACTAACTACGACTCATATAGAATAATGTCCTGTGGTGTGGACGTGGTATGTTGGGTGGCAAGGGACACCCACATTGTAGTTTGTGCCAATTGCTCTTTCTCTTCCAATGCTGCAAGCAATCCTTTGATAATGCTTCAGTTAATAAGCATGAAAATCACCAGATCTATTTGCATTACTGATGTGATCTGTTACACTAATTTTGTTTATTAGTGTATTGCATTGAATATCATGTGAACTATTACTCTCTTGTTTTTTCAAAGCTTGTATTAACTGCATACAAAGGATTCCTTAGTTTCATGTTATGTTTCAAAAGGCATTATTGCATGTAGTTAAATAAGTGCGACAAATCTTGTTGTGGAATAGAAGAGAAAGGCCATTGGCTTCTATGATAAGATTGTAATTGTTCATAAATCAGTTTTTCCACACTACCAACATTTTCCTATAGCCTTTCACTGGACAGGAAGACTGCTATCTATCCCCTCTTGTTGTCCTTTAAAGGGAGATAAACAGATTTACGATAAACTATTTACTAAAAAGGTTAATTTGTGAAGAGACTACTCTATTATGACAAAGCAGAAAAGTACTCCATTCTGAAAAAGTTAAAAAGACCAATAAAATAGAACAAGTCAAAATCATTAACGAGATAAAATAAAATTTTTATGTTATTTATTTATTTATTATTATTATTTTTTGCATTGCATAATAAATTGGTATTTTTTTTTTCTTTTCTAATCATTAGTACTTAAATACAATGAGAATTCGAACTTAAAATTGTGTAAAATTCTCCAATCAAATATTTAAATTTTACCTACCAATATTTTCAATATTTAAATAACCAAAATATTCAAATTACAAGTTAGATTAGAAATTGAGCTTAGAGTACTACATCATGCATGCCAAATCTTAAGAAAACTAAAAGAAGGAAAAATAAGGCAGGGAAAAAATTATATGTAAAAAGAAGAAATTACGTTAAAGTTAAAAAAGGATAAATCAAGAAAATGATGTTCAAAAATAAAATATAGTAAAAATCAGGAAAGAAGGAATGAATAGAGAAAATAAGAAAAATAACTCCAAACACACCCGCACTTCTCGCCTGCAATCTGCCTAAAAGTCCACAACCATCTTTGTTAATCATGAACTAATTTGGTTGGAATTGAAATCCAACAACCATTTACAGCAAGAGAAAATCTAACTAAATCGGGAGGGAAATGGAAAATATTCGAGAAGGAACTAGCCTGCCTGCATCCCTTGTCCATTGTCTCATCAAAAACCATTGAAAAGGAACAATTATATAATGCGATGGTATAATAGATTTTATTTTATTTTATTTTATTTTTTTTTTTTTCAGTTTATCTGATGATGTACAGTATAAAAGCTAATATGATATAGCTCCATCTAATTAATTTTATTAATGAAGCTCAACTATTCTGCTCAACTATTCTACTCAGATATTATCTTAAAAGTTACGGAAAAAAGCCGATAACAAGAGATCCTGCAGAAACAGAAAAACGCATTAGTGTTGTCAGAGAGAACATAAGAAAAAATAAAAAATCCTAACATATTCAAACTAAAATAAAGGCTTTAGATGCAAATAATTTAATACATTTTCTTTGATTTATAATGCTAAGATAGCACAAACTAAGAATTAAAACTAACCCACTTGTTTATTATCATCAACTATGATAATAAGAGATTCCCCAAATAACTAATTCACCATTCTATAAACTAAATACTTTTTTTCTATTTCTGAAATTATAGGCAATTGTAATAAATTAGTATAAAGGTTGACCTCGTTCATTGGTCTCTTTCCCCGACATCTGTGAGTGTGGTGGAAGAACATCCATCAAAGACTGATATTGAAATTCTATACCGAGTCCCAGAGAAATATCCGATAGAATATCAATATTAGCGAAAATGTTGGTCGCCATAATAAGCAGTCGGGGCTGGCCTGAGCGATCGACTAAAGACGGAGGAAAGGGGCGGATGGGATAAGACTTAAAAGAGGATGAGGAGTGGGAAGTTGGGTTTCGGAGATGCTTCTTATTATGTAACACCATTTGAGATTTGAGGAGAGTGTTGGATCGAATGAGGCCTAAAGGGGTTGTGGTTTATATAGCTGCTATTTAGGTTTAAAGAATATGTCATATCTTGGTGAATATTATTTTTGAAAAAAAAAAAAAATTAAATATGTTTTAAGGGACGTTTTGGTCTTTTTAGAAACTTAATAAAATAAAGTAGTGTAAAAATTCAAGTGTTTTTTTTTTTTTTTTTAATTTATAAAAAACATCTACGCAATTTTTTTATTTTCTTTTTAAAAAAAGGATATTTTTAGAAAATACATTCATTTTCGTTAGTTTTTAAACCAATTAAGAAAATATAAACTTTTCTGAAACAAAATCTTTTTCAGCAGGAACTTTCCTGAAGCAAGCCTTCCTTCTGCAGTAAACAGCTTTAGCTACTGTCACGGGTCATAAGAGTCAACGTTGCAAAAGAAAGTTACAGGAATGCTTTTGGTGTTGCAGAAAATAAATCAATGAAAAGAATGAAGGAGCAGACGGAAAAGGTCAAGGCGTCAGGCGTGGGACTCAATGAGAATCTCTCTTGATCTTCTCTGACGTTGAAAATCTTTTGTTTTTCCAATCTTTTGTCTCTTCCTTATCTTGGATTTTCTTTACTTGCAACTTCTTTACTTGCAATAGCTCTTCGCCTACTCTCTCACCATTATTCCTTATGCTTTCATTAATTTCTTTTTAAACTTTATCATTAGGGTGGTGTTTGGAAAACACTACCATTATATTCATCTCTTTTTTTAAAAAAACAATAAAAAAAATAAAACTTCACTTACTTTTATTAACTTATGCGTCTTTTGTAAACATTCTCACATTATTTAAAATCTCACTTTAATTTTCTTTCACTTTTTTCTTCTGTTATGATTTTCTGTTAAATCTTAACATAAATATGTGAAATTATTAAAATACTCTTAGTCATTTTTCTCATTTTTCCATTTAATTTTACTACGATATTTAAGAATACGGGGTATTTGAAATGAAACGAAAGTTCGATATACCAAAATGAGATATTTAAAATATTGAAGGGGTGTTTGCAAAATGTGCATAAGGTCATGGGGTAAGTGAAGTTTTCCCTTAAAAAAAATTAATTTCACAATATTTTCACTTTTTATACCACATCATTTACTTTTTGTTACAATTTAAAGAAAAAAAAATCATTACAAAACAAATTTTTTTTACTTTTCAATACTATTTTTTTACTTTTCTATACTAATTAGTACACTCATTTTTTTTTTCTCACCAAACATGAACAAATGAACAATGCCTTGTAACGTTCATGTTGTTCACCAAATAAGGCTTAAAATCTGTAAGGTCTATCTGTGACTCCTACATAATCAATGGTAAATTTGAATAAAATATAGATAGAAATGAACGAAAGATGAATGAATTTTTTTTTTTTTTTTTAAATAACGTTTAAAATTAAATAAATTACTATTAAATTTTGGTTTAACAATAATTTTAAATACACGTCAACATACGAGAGAATAAGACCGAAAATGTATAACATTTCTCTTCTTAAAATAATGGGAAAGGTCAATTAGAGAAAGAACTAATGAACAAACTCACACGTATTGGCATGAGGCAAGTGATTAACACCACTACTACCATGTGGCAAAATTGCAGTGTATCATTTCTGATACAATCCACTGGAATAAATTGTGGTGAAAGAACATTCATCATGCTTAAAAAAAAATCAATACATAACATAAAACAAAACATGTGGTCATCAAATGCACCATGAACTATGAAGGAAAAATATTAGATAATTTGGGTCGTCAAATTTTCATAAATAGAAGTCAAAATTATCATTTATCATAATCTTTCTGGTCAACTAAACGACAATTGACTTGATGGTGCACTTTCCCTACTTTGTATTTAGGCTATTTTAGAGCATCTCGGGCAGTTGAGGTTATTTAAAATCAACTTTTTTTTAGTTTAACTATTAAGCTTACTACCTTTTTCGACTTTTCTAGTTTAACTACAAAAAAGTTAAACTAAACTAAAAAAATTTAGGCTAATTGGTTAATTAAAATCAACTTTTTAGAGCATTTACAATAGAGGGGTCAAATTTAAATGCAAAATTGTTCTTCAAAACTCACTTTTATTTAGTTTGACTAATGAATTTTTAAATGTCTCTACATCTGATTAACTATATTTTTATCTATATTATTTAAATATTATTAAAAGTGAAAAAAGTTTTGGAAAAAAAAGAACATGTGAAAGGAAAAATTGAAATTTTTTTGAAAAATAGAGGAAAAGATTTAGAAAAAAAAAAAAGAAAACATGTAAGATAAACAATAAAAAATAAAATGACTTCTTTAAAAAATGTTTCTACATTTAACTTTTTTTTAAGCTCTTCTGATCAAATATCTATTTTACATTTATTTTTAACTAATTTAATATAAATTTTTTTAAAAACATTTAAAAATTTATAAAATTTTTCTACAAAAATCGACTTTATTAATCGACGGTCAGCCCTAAGGTAAACCCAAGACGCGTGCATTTGAAGAGAGAAGGGACAAGGAAAAGCACGATGGTAATGATGGTAATTAATGGAAGCCGGGCAAGCTTCGAATGTAAAACTGCCATTTTTTTATTTTTTATTTTAAGTCAAAATCATAACTATAATTGAAATTATTTGTTTTATAAAAGTAATTTTGTGCATTTTGTAAATGTTTAATATTTGAAATTTTTTATTAAAAAAAAAAGTTCTCTAATAATAATTCTTTTGCAAAACTTTTTAGATGTTTTTTATTTTTTATTTTTGTTTAAACAAATATTTTGATTTTACTAAAGATGAAATTGATTTTGAGTATTTTGAAATGTGTGATCGAGGCATATCTTATACTTAATTTTAATTCAACTTTTAGACCAAATTATTTTCTCTCTTTAGTTTAAGACCGTCTCTCCTCTGTAGGCAATTTTTTTTTTAAACTTAAAAAAAATTTAGGCCAAAGTTGAATTTAAATTTTACGTTTAACATTTTCTTTTTCAGAGTATTTCGTGTGAAGAGAATTTTTTTTAATGTTTATTTATTTATTTATTTTGATAAAAATAATAAATTTGGACAAGAAAATATTACCAAAACGAGTTTGAGTTTTCTCTTTGAGGACAAATTTCTCTTAAACTCCTTTTCGTGGTGTGGTCTTCAGCCTGAAGTACTCCTTAAAAACTCTCACATGTTTGGCAAAAGACTTTGACCTTCTTATTAAACTAAAAAAAGTTTTATTTTGTGATAATTTTTTTTATTTAATTAGTTGTCAAAAATAATTAATATAATATGATAGATAAAAAGATTAAAATATTTAAAAATAGTATTGAGCTGTTTTTTTGGCCTTTGTCTTGATCTTCTGATACCAAAATCTCTCTTGATTTTCTGACGGTCAAAATCTTTTGTGTTTTCACTCCATTAATTCTGGCGGTCTTGCTTCTTTTTCGTTGATGGCAGATCTGAGCTGCTGCAGTTCAGACTTGAGAGAGCAGCAGCTTTGTCTTTTTCTTTATCTTGGATTTTGTTTTCTTGAAACTTTTTGACTTGGCTTGTCACTTCACGTGTTTGTTTATTTTTTTAAAGCTTTGTCTTTTTAACCTAAACCCCTTCTCTTCCTACGCATCCGCCATCTTCACTACCGCCGATAAGAGGTGGCTCATTTTCCTCAAGTAAGAATCTCTCAGACCCAAGCTTGTGTCATCGTTGATCCCAAGCAATCTTCCTCTGCAACTTTTTTCTTTTTTCTTAAGTGCTTTTTCAGCACCCTGTTTCGCCGATCTATTCACTTAAGCTTGCGCCTGGGCTCTTTTAATGATTTTTTTTTTTTTTTCTTTTGGATTGGCTATGGCTGGAGTTGAATCAGATCTGTTGAAGAAATCTGTTCTTTTTAACTTATTATCTGACCGTTAAAAAAACAAATCTTTTTTCTCAATCTCTCATCTACTCCGTCTCCTCTTTCTCTCCTGTCATCTCTATCTCTCTCAAAGACTCAGTCTCTCTCGTCTCCGTCTGCTCTCTCAATCTCTCTCTCATCGTCTGTTTCTGTCTCCCTCTCTACTCTTCGTCATCTCAGCAGAACCATGCCGACTTGCCGGATTGATTCTCGGTGGTGGTTGTGATTGGCCAAAGCATGGATCTGCTGTTCTTCGTTTGTCCAGCCCGAAGAAAGAAAATGGAAATTTCAAGGAACCTTCGAGAATGACGAATATTCCCCACCACGGCTTAAATCATATTCTGGTACATAAGCTGTGGTGGAGGAATATCCGTCATACTCGCCGGAATCCCACTCCACATTGTGTGCTTTGCTCCCAACCGTGGAATTAACCGAAGATCTGAGGTACATTTTAGCCCATGACAATGTAATTAATTTTTCATTTTTTTTTTCAATTTATATAATTATCAACTCTTATACTAACATTTTCTTTTTCTACTTAAAAACAAAACAGTAGCTTGTTTGGATGCAGGGCTTTTTCCAAGTCTTTTTGTTTTACATCTTTTGATTTTAAGGATATTGTTGATTGTTCTGTGATGATAATAATGGCCTATATCCCGAACTGGCATATTGCACACGTACGACGATGCGGTAATGATGCAGCTCATCTTTTAGCCAAAGAGGCTATGAAGCGGGTAATAGATAAGGTTTAGATTGATGAAATCCCAAATTGTATCTCCATATTATTTTGGAAGAGCAAATTGCACTTTCTCATTGAGTATTAATGAATTGCACTTTCTCATTGATTATTAATGAAATGCTAGTGATCCATTTATTAAAAAATAAAAAAGGTAATCTGTATTTTTATTCACCTTTAATTTGTGTACTATCTTCTCTGAAGTAGGGAACGGAATTTTGCTAGTCATTTTGTATTATACCTTATACTCTTGGGTTTTTATTATTTTATTTTTTCTTTCTTGGAGTGTTATTTTTATTATAAGAGGTTACGTAGTTTTGATAAATGTCTAAATTAGTCATTTCGTCCGTTGACATTTAGTTGACTAAATGGACGTTCACGTGGATTAATTAAAATTTGACACTTGGGGGTAGCTTGGGGGTCATTTGAGAGTGGCCGAGCTTGGCCCCCATCTAGCCAAGCCACCCCCTTGGCCGAAACCACCCTCTCCAAATTTTTTTTTTTTTTTTTTTGGGAAAAAATAAAAAATTTAATTAGGTGCCATGTTGTAAGTGATGACGTAGGAATTTATTTTGAAGTGTCAAATTTTATTTGGTTCACATATATTTTTGTTAAGTTAACTAATGGTCAACATACAGAAAGAATAATTTTGTTATTTATCAAACCTACGTAAATCTCCTGTGATAAAAATCAAACTATCAAAAAAATAAAAAAAAAAGTAATGAAATCCTAAGGATATTAGGTATTTAACCGTTCAATAAATTTACATTCATAAACATGTTTCCCTAACTTTATTTTCTTTTTCCTAAATCATACAAATATTATTTTAAAACTATTTATTTTTAGTATTCACAATTTTAAAAAGAATGGAAAAGAATAAATAATAATGCACACCCAAACGAAAATTTTCCTTTACTCTTTGATCCTGTTGAAAATATTTTCTTTAACTAAAAAATATTAATACCAAGTAACGGTAATATTATTTTGTTAGAGAATATTATTATTATTATTTTTTTCCGGTGACGATGAGATGTGGCGGTAATAATTTTTTTTTTATGGAAAATTATAAAGTATAAATTAAATGAAACTTTGGCTCAATTTTTTTCTATAAGGTTTTTGCTTTAAAAAAAAAATTGCATGTGGAGTAGAGAGAACACGTAAAACTACAGCGAAATTTAGTTTAGAAGTTGGGCAAAATTGAGTATAAATTGTGGTTACATTATACCTTATTCTCTATTTATTTTATTTTTTTAATATATATTTTTTTTATTGTGACTTTAGTTAATAAGAGTCAATTGAAGTGTTTTTTTTCTTCAGCCATGAAGAAAGTAATTACTAGTAGTTGTGAAAGTAATTACTAGTAGTTGTGAGAGGGATTAGGTCGTATGAGCATCAAAGGTGTTTTTTTTTTAATTTGTTTTTTTTAAGGTATATTCAAGAACTGTTTGGAAATTTATTGTATTTTCAAGAATCATAAGATGTGAAAAATTAAAAAGAATGCAAAAATAATAAATCACAAAGGACATAAATTTATGCTTACCACTAAGTGCTATGTCAACAAATTTTTAACGATGTTTTACTATTTTGAAGAAAAACAATATAGGAGGCGACTATAAATATGATCTTTAATTGGGTCCAAAGCACCCGAACGGGCCAAAACAATCGAACCGGTTTGGTAGGAGGGGTCAATTTAGGAAGATTTAGAATAATTTTCTGATTTTTTTTTATTCAAATATCATCATTTAAATATGAAGATTACAACGGCTTAAACTTTGAGTGAAACACTTACACTCACTTAGAGATCAACCCCTAAAAAGATAACTAACGCAATACTGACTCTAAAATAAATAATTGAAATACAAATAGACGCATGTTTATTTTTAATCTAAAAATACCGATAACAAAACTAATTTAAATTAATCTTAAATGAAATCTAATTCATATTAAATATAAGTCTACTTTAACAGATTGTCAGAAGTTGCCAACCATCACCTGCCACCATTTACGTTACTGATTTTTTGTACGAGCCAAACACAACAAAAATATCTTTAGCCAACCGTAAAAATAATTTTGCTAAAAATATTTTCAAACACAACATTTTACATGAAACAAACCGAACCTTAACAGGTAAACAAAACTTATCTCTTATTTATCTACCCATTTACATACGACGTGTTTCTATTGCCCGAATCATTGCGTGATTTGCGGTTGTCAGCTAGTGAGCCACCGGCACCGAGTCAAGCAGCCGAAGTCCAGAACCACTGAACCAGGGTCGAGGAGGTCTCCCAAATATGACAAAAATATTATGAGGCTGCGACCAGTTGCTAGCAACCATACACGTGGATCTCAGCTTTCCACACACACACACACACATATATATATATATATATATATATATATATATATATATATAACAATAACATTATGTCAAGGGTTTGTTAACTTTATCTTAGAGAACGCATTGCATGACATGCACGTGTCTCCAAATCCTACCACCAAAGAGCTTAATTTATTATTATATATAGTAATTTGTAAATATGATATCGTAGTGGGAATGCATCTCAAAAACTCCAAGTGATTGCAAGCTCTGACAATCATGACCCCCTCCCAGGCCAGTTACAAATGTATGTATAATATATTAAAGTATTTATATAAAAATACCTAAAATACTTATGTAAATTTATATATAGCTAAAAAAAATCTATATATATATATATATATATATATATATATTTCTCAGCCTAAAAATTAAGTTTTGTTGTCACCCCTTTATTAATGTTTTGACCCCTCCTAATAAGAAATCATAATTATGTCTCTGCTCGAAACATCGTTTGTTCAAAGAAAACGGCTAACTTTTCCGCGTTTTAGGACATAGAGTAATGTTTTTATACGATTCTCCCAGTACTTCCATATATAGCATGATGTCATAGAATGGTCGTATATATGAGTAAGCTACATGAATGGCCTCACAAAGTTACATGTGCCTTTGTTAATGATGCATGCAACTTTGTAATTTCTATATTGGAATGCTTGACCAGTGAAAAATGTGGAGTTTTATGGAATTTTTTTACCCAAAATTCTGACGCAAGTAGAAGCCTCTGACTCCCTCTATAAAAGGGCAGCTAGCTTGAAAATGTTAAAAGCATATATAGTTGCTACCATTTCTTACCTTATTTTCTTCTATATTTGCTCCAATGGCTCAATCCAATTGTGCTGCCAACAGCCCTCCTATGATGATTTCCACCATGCTAATGCTTGGGATGCTAATGGCCACCCTAGGCCAAACAGGTCTCTCTCTCTCTCTCTCTCTCTCTAGTCTTATATTTGAACTTTGTTTACTTAATTCATGTAATCATATATTGATATAGAAATTAAATTTTATATATAACCAAGATTGACTTATTGTTTAATGTAATGCAGGTGCCCAAATTGGTGTTTGTTATGGAAGGGTCGGGAACAACCTACCACAGCCATCTGAGGTTGTAGCACTCTACAAACAAAACAATATCCGACGAATGAGAATCTATTTTGCAGACAAAGATACTCTCCAAGCCCTTCGCGGCTCCAATATTGAGCTCATGTTAGGCCTTGCAAATGATAACCTTCAAAATATTGCTTCAAGCCAAGCCAATGCCAATACCTGGGTCCAAAACAATGTGAAAAACTTTGGTAATGTCAAATTCAAATACATTGTTGTCGGAAACGAAGTGAAGCCTTCAGATGGAGTTGCAAAATATCTTTTCCCCGCCATGCAAAACATTCAAAACGCAATTTCTGCGGCTGGCCTTGCGAACCAAATCAAAGTTTCCACTGCCATCGACACCGGAGTCCTTGGAGAATCCTTCCCGCCATCAAAAGGCTCATTCAAGTCCGATTACCGACCGCTTCTCGATCCGATCATCCGCTTCTTAGGGAACAATCGATCTCCATTACTCGTTAACTTGTACCCGTACTTTAGTTACATTGGCAACACCAAAGACATTCGTCTTGACTATGCTCTTTTCACAGCTCCTTCAACAGTAGTGAATGATCCCCCGCTCAATTATCGTAATCTTTTTGATGCCATTTTAGATGCTGTTTATGCAGCGCTGGAAAAGGCTGGAGGAGGATCTTTGGAGATCGTTATATCGGAGTCTGGTTGGCCTTCTGCTGGTGGGACAGGGACATCTCTTGACAATGAAAGAACTTACATTACGAATTTGGTTCAGCATGTGAAGGGGGGGACTCCAAAGAAGCCCGGAAAGCCTATAGAAACTTATGTGTTTGCCATGTTTGATGAAAACCAGAAAAATCCCGAGTTTGAGAAATATTTTGGGCTCTTTCGTCCAAATAAACAGCCCAAGTTCCAAGTGAATTTCAGTTAAGAATATCACTTCTACTGCATCCTGGAATAAGTGCAGCTTTGGTGCACATTAAAACAAAAAAATAATAATAAATTAAGAGTTACTTGTAATCCCGTAGACTCAAAACTATGGTTATTTCAATAATATCACATGTTCTATGGGCTTATGAATACTTTTACTTAATCACGCCACTTTGGCTTTCCTTTTTAACAGTATGATTTGCCTTTGCACCTGATTGGGCACACCTAGTTTTTTATTCACAAAGTTATGTATTAATAAAAATAAAAAAATGGAAGAAAAATTGTACCAGAGTTGTGTGAGGATTGGAAGGCCTCTGCCGCAACTTGCTTGGGCGTCTAAGCTCTTTGCTCACGTAAAAGGCCCTTCTCACGGCCCCGGCCAAATATTCGGGGACAGTGATTATAACAAAGATTTTTAATTTTTTGAATTAATAACTTTTTTAGTACTTGGGTTTGCAACTTTTAATTTTTTTCAACTAACTTTCTAAAACAGTCAAAAATTGTACCTAACCTATGGGAAAAGACGAAATTGATACCTCTGTTAAATTTCATGAGAAAAAATTAATGATCTGTCATGTGTTACTCGCAAAATATGTCACAAGTCCTCAAAAAATTAATAATAATAAAAACTAAACCAAAAAAAAAAAAATTGAAAATTGCATAGGGTAGCCAGCCACCCCATTTTGGCCACTGGGGGTGGCCGAACCACCCCCAAGGCCCTTGGGGGCGAACCACCCCCCAAGGCCAAAAAGGGGTGGCTGAAACCATTCCCAAAGCCCTTGGAGGTGGCTCGACCACCCCCATAGGCCAGTTGAGCCACCCCCATTGGCCAAAACGGGGTGGCCGGCCACCCAATGCAATTTTTAATTTTAATCTTAATTTGTTTGCTTTAATTTAATTATTATTGTTTTATTTTAAATTTTTAGGACACGTGGCATATTGTTAATTTCCTCTCACGGAATCTAATGGATGTATCAATTTCATCTTGACCTATAGGTCAGATACCATGTTTGACCGTTTTGGAAACCTAGGGAAAAAAAAAATATTGTAAACCCAAATACTATAAAAGTTATTAATCCTGTCCTCAAGTGGTAACTCAATCGGCTGTGGACCACGTTTAATGAAGCGGAGGTCACTAGTTCGAATCTCTCTTCTCTTGTGTGGACATGCAAAAAAAAATAAAAGTTATTAATCCAAATTTTTAATTGTAGAGAATTCTGGTCAAAAATTCTCTCTCTCTCTCTCTCTATATATATATATATATATATATATATAAACCAAAAATTCTATATTCTCTAACTCACAGCGTAATTGACGGTTGTCAACTAATGAGCCGCCGGATGAAGCAGTCGGTCTTCTAATATGATCAAATCATCAGTTATTGCACCTGTGACTGGGAAGGAGGGCAGTGGAGGCCGACCAAACAATTATGTCTCAATTTTCCACAGAACATTAGTAATGTCCAAATGCTCCACACAACCATGTTGGAAGCATAGAATTTACGCATGTTATGGTTGGAAGCATAGAATTTGCGCATGTTATGGTTGGAAGCATTGAATTTGCACATGTTTACCATAATGGGCAGGGATCAGGGCGGCTCTAAGGGGAAGGCATGCAGCCAAGGCAATTTGCTTAAAAACCCCTATGTTATAAAGACCCCCCCAAAAAAAGTGCCCTATTATACCTAATTAATTGTCCACAAAATGATAGAGAAACGCTGGACAACACGCCACTATCCCACTATATTAATGTAATAATATTGTCAATTTATGATTGCATTTTTATTTTTATAAGGTTGATCTAAGAGTGAAATAGTAGTGGTATGTCAGCTGTGATGTCTCATATTGCCTGGACATGAAAAAGATGATGTGTTTATATGAAATATACTCTCTCTAAATGGTATGATGCATTTTAGGGGTAAATCCAATAATAAAACCGTGCGAGCTTGGCCCAAAACGGATAATATTATACCACTTGGACCATATTTGTTATATATGGTATCAGAGTCATAGCCCAACCTGAGATGAGGGGAACATGCACAAGCCCATGAGGGTCGCCAGCGAGGACGTTGGGCCCTAAGAGGGGGTGATTGTGACGTCCCACATTGCCTGGACATGAAAAGGATGATGCGTTTATATGAATAAACCCAATAATAAAACCGTGCGGGTTTGGCCCAAAGCGGACAATATCATACCATCTGTTACAATTGTGAGAGATTAATGCGATATTGATGTGGTATATATTTATAACATACAACCTCCCACCTCTAAAGGATGGCGTGTGCAACCACCCCCACCCTACCTTGTGAGTTTATTTAGATAAAGAAGAATACTTGAGAAGTTTATAAGGTAAGACTTTTTTTTATCAAACTCACCCCCACCCTACCTAGGGGGTTTCTTAAAAAACAAAGTACTTCTTTTTCTCCTATGGTATTTCGTCCTCAAGGGGTAGTCCAATCTGCTGAGGACTACGTCTCATGAAACGGAAGTCACTAGTTCGAATTTCATTCAACATCTCCTTGTGCGGACATGTTAAAAAGAAAAAGAAAAAAGAAAGTATGGTTATTTCAATAATATCATATGTTCTATTGCAAATATTTTCATTTAAAATAAAAATTGATAATATTGTGGCCTGACCACGTACACCACTTTTGAAAAGCATGTTATAATACGAAAGCCTTATATCTTGAAATTAAATTATTAGGTTTATGATAAAATACATGAACCTTCTGGCAGACATTAAATTTCTTCTGTCAAAACATGATTTTTGAGTTGTAATATGCATGTTTAGGTTTGAGTTAATTATTATTATTATTTTGACATGTTCGCACAAGAGGGGAGGGGGAATTCAATCTAATGACCTCCGTTTTATGAGGCGTGGTCCCTAGCCGATTGAGCTACCTCTTAGGGACCATGTTAGAAGCATAGAATTTGCACATGTTTACCATAACGGGCACGGCTCATGGCTCTAAGGGGAAGGCATGCAGCCAAGGCAATTTGCTTAAAAACCCCTATGTTATAAAGAGCCCCAAAAAAAAGTGCCCATTTACACCTAATTAATTGTCTAGAAAATGATAGAGAAGCGCTGGACAACACGCCACTATCCCACTATACTAATGTAATAATATTGTCAATTTATGATTGCATTTTTATTTTTATAAGGCTGATCTAAGAGTGAAATAGTAGTGGTATGTCAGCATTGTGAAAGGACGCTGAGCCCTAAGAGGGGGTGATTGTGACATCCCACATTGCCTGGATATGAAAAGGATGATGCGTTTATATGAATAAATCCAATAATAAAACCGTGCGGGCTTGGCCCAAAGCGGACAATATCATACCATCTGTTACAATTGTGAGAGATTAATGCAATAATGATGTGGTATATATTTATAACATACAACCTCCCACCTCTAAAGGATGGTGTGTGCAACCACCCCCACCCTACCTTGTGAGTTTATTTAGATAAAGAATAATACTTGAGAAGTTTATAAGGTAATACTTTTTTTTTTTCAAATTCACCCCCACCCTACCTAGGGGGGTTTCTTAAAAAACAAAGTACTTCTTTTTCTCCTATGGTATTTCGTCCTCAAGGGGTAGTCCAATCTGCTGAGGACTACGTCTCATGAAACAGAAGTCACTAATTCGAATTCTCTTCACCCTCTCCTTGTGCGGACATGTTAAAAAAGAAAGAAAAAAGAAAGTATGGTTATTTCAATAATATCATATGTTCTATTGCAAATATTTTCATTTAAAATAAAAATTGATAATATTGTGGCCTGACCACGTACACTACTTTTGAAAAGCATGTTATAATACGAAAGCCTTATATCTTGAAATTAAATTATTAGGTTTATGATAAAATACTTGAACCTTCTGGCAGACATTAAATTTCTTCTGTCAAAACATGATTTTTGAGTTGTAATATGCATGTTTAGGTTTGAGTTAATCATTATTATTATTTTGACATGTTCGCACAAGAGGGGAAGGGAGATTCAATCTAATGACCTCCGCTTTATGAGGTGTGGTCCCCAGCTTACTGAGCTACCTCTTAAGGACCATGTTAAAAGCATAGAATTTGCACATGTTTACCATAACGGGCAGGGATCAAGGCTCTAAGGGGAAGGCATGCAACCAAGGCAATTTGCTTAAAAACCCCTATGTTATAAAGAGCCCCAAAAAAAAGTGTCCCTTTACACCTAATTAATTGTCCAGAAAATGATAGAGAAACGTTGGACAACACGCCACTATCCCACTATACTAATGTAATAATATTGTCAATTTATGATTGCATTTTTATTTTTATAAGGCTGATCTAAGAGTGAAATAGTAGTGGTATGTCAGCATTGTGAAAGATTAATGCGATAATGATGTGGTATATATTTATAACATACATTCACTGCTAATGCGACGACCTACCACTTGCATATGGAGATGGCTCCCACGGGCACATAGCCACCTCCCACCTCTAAAGGATGGCGTGTGCAACCACCCCCACCCTACCTTGGGAGTTTATTTAGATAAAGAAAAATACTTGAGAAGTTTATAAGGTAAGACCTTTTTTTTTTCAAATCCACCCCCACCCTACCTAGGGGGTTTCTTAAAAAATAGAGTGCCTTTTTTTCTCCTATGGTATTTCGTCCTCAAGGGGTAGTCTAATCTGTTGAGGACTGCGTCTCATAAAGTGAATGTCACTAGTTCGAATTCCCTTCCCCCTCTCCTTGTGAAGACATGCTAAAAAAAAAAAAAAAAAAGTTATGGTTATTTCAATAATATCATATGTTCGATCTATTGCTAATATTTTCATTTAAAATAAAAATTGATAATATTGAGGCCTGACCACGTACGCCACTTTTGAAAAACATGTTATAATAAGAAAGCCTTATATCTTGAAATTAAATTATTAGGTTTATGATAAAATACATGAACCTTCTGGTAGACATTAAATTTCTTCTATCAAAACATGATTTTTGAGATGTAATATGCATGTTTAGGTTTGAGTTAATTATTATTATTATTTTTTAACATGTTCGCACAAGAGGGGAGGGGAGATTTGATCTAATAAACTCCGCTTTATGAGGCATGGTCTTCAGCCGATTGAGCTACCTCTTAGGAAACACAAGAGTGGGGTTTGAGTTAATTATTAAGTTGGCGTAAAAAACGGTTCAAGATAAGACAAGACACAAAAAAATTAATAAATAAATAAAGGTGTGAAAATTTCTTCTTCTTCTTTTTTTTTTTTTTTTTTTTTCGAATTTATTAGAGTATTTTTGTCTTATTAAAAAAAATTATGGCCGTTTTTGTCTTTTTGTTTTTCTTGGGTTTCATTGTCAATTTTTTAATAGTTTAGAGAAGATATTGTTGCAATCAATTATGGAGAAGACAGCTGACTTAAAAAATAATAATAAAAAAAAAATTTAAAAAAAATAATAATTCTCACAAAGGAATATTGAAGAGGGGTGTTAAGAAACTGCATGCCCCAAAACAACAATTATAAACAAAACATTGGCTTGCTTCTCTTTAGAGTGCTTGACCAGTTGAGGCATGGTTGGTTGACAAGCACTTAGTTTCATGAATAGGCTTCTTCATTGGTGTGCTACTTGTTAAATTGAGAGGCATATTGCCAAGTCAAATTTCTTCATGAATAGATCGAGTGCTTGACATGTTGCATTGAACATTCAAATTAATAACGCAATTAATGCATACTCCATATATATATCTTTATAGAGTACTTGACCCGTTGCAATTACTCAAAAAAAAAAAAAAAATCTTCCTAGTGTTTGATTTCTTGACCAGAACAACCATTTCTCTCACTATAAAAGGTCAGTAGAGTAGTGTTGGAATAAGCATATATACATACTTGCTTAATCTTTCTTTCCCTTCTATGTTTCTCTCCATGGCTAACTCTCATTCAACTAGGAAAACCCCTTCCATGATATCCATTCTGCTACTCTTTGGGATGCTTTCTGCTACCCTTGACACGACAGGTCTCTCTCTCTCTCTCTCTCTCTCTCTCTCTCTCTCACACACACACACACACAAAAGTAGTGCAAGTAAAACTTCTTTAAAATCACCTTGGACACGCTTTAAAAAGATCTATAATTATGAGTTTGTTACCAAAAAAGAGTAGTGCTATATATACTCTCCACGTACCGGTTGACGTAGCGTATTTTAGGTAGTTAATATTTTTGTTTTTTTTAAGTAACTGATATATGTTCAAAATCGCTTAAAACACACGACGTCAGTTGATGTGAAATAGATATGAAGAACAACATTTACTCTTAAAAAATCATAAAACGAATCAATATAACTATACTTCTTATCAAATATTCTTCTAGTGTTTGATTACATGTTCTATCTTATACGTTTGTCTAATTTTATGCCAAATTTTACATTAGTTTAACTTATAATTAGCTCGTTCGCCACGATTCACACACACACACACACACACACACATATATATATATATATATATATATATATATATATAAAACAAAGATTGACTTATTGTTTAATCTAATGCAGGTGCTCAAATTGGTGTTTGTTATGGAAGGGTCGGGAACAACCTACCACAGCCATCTGAGGTTGTAGCACTCTACAAACAAAACAACATCCGAAGAATGAGAATCTATTCTCCAGAACAAGATACTCTCCAAGCCCTTCGAGGCTCCAATATTGAGCTCATTCTAGGCCTTCCAAATGATAACCTTCAAAATATTGCTTCAAGCCAAGCCAATGCCAATACTTGGGTCCAAAACAATGTGAAAAACTTTGGTAATGTCAAATTCAAATACATTGCTGTCGGAAACGAAGTGAAGCCTTCAGATGGAGTTGCAAAATTTCTTGTCCCCGCCATGCAAAACATTCAAAATGCAATTTCTGCGGCTGGCCTTGCGAACCAAATCAAAGTTTCCACTGCCATCGACACCGGAGTCCTTGGAGAATCCTTCCCGCCATCAAAAGGCTCATTCAAGTCCGATTACCGACCGCTTCTCGATCCGATCATCCGCTTCTTAGGGAACAATCGATCTCCATTACTCGTTAACTTGTACCCGTACTTTAGTTACATTGGCAACACCAAAGACATTCGTCTTGACTATGCTCTTTTCACAGCTCCTTCAACAGTAGTGAATGATCCCCCGCTCTATTATCGTAATCTTTTTGATGCCATTTTAGATGCTGTTTATGCAGCGCTGGAAAAGGCTGGAGGAGGGTCTTTGGAGATCGTTATATCGGAGTCTGGTTGGCCTTCTGCTGGTGGGACAGGGACATCTCTTGACAATGAAAGAACTTACATTACGAATTTGGTTCAGCATGTGAAGGGGGGGACTCCAAAGAAGCCCGGAAAGCCTATAGAAACTTATGTGTTTGCCATGTTTGATGAAAACCAGAAAAATCCCGAGTTTGAGAAATATTTTGGGCTCTTTCGTCCAAATAAACAGCCCAAGTTCCAAGTGAATTTCAGTTAAGAATATCACTTCTACTGCATCCTGGAATAAGTGCAGCTTTGGTGCACATTAAAACAAAAAAATAATAATAAATTAAGAGTTACTTGTAATCCCGTAGACTCAAAACTATGGTTATTTCAATAATATCACATGTTCGATGGGCTTATGAATACTTTTACTTAATCACGCCACTTTGGCTTTCCTTTTTAACAGTATGATTTGCCTTTGCACCTTATTGGGCACACCTAGTTTTTTATTCACAAAGTTATGTACTAATAAAAAATAAATAAAAAAATGGAAGAAAAATTGTACCAGAGTTGTGTGAGGATTGGAAGGCCTCTGCCGCAACTTGCTTGGGCGTCTAAGCTCTTTGCTCACGTAGAAGGCCCTTCTCACGGCCCCGGCCTAATATTAGGGGACAATGATAATAACAAAGATTTTTAATTTTTGGGGTTAATAACTTTTTAAGTATTTGGGTTTGCCACTTTTATTTTTTCCCATTAGGTTTCTAAAACAGTCAAAAATTGTAACTGACCTATGGGAAAAGACGAAATTGATAACTCCATTAGATTCCGTGAGTGAAAAATAATGATCTACCACGTGTCACTCCCAAAATATGCCACATGTCCTAAAAAAATTAAAAATAAAATAATAATAATAATAATAAAAGCTAAACCTTAAAAAAAATAAATAAAATAAAAATTGCATAGAATGGTCGGCCACCCCATTTTGGCCATTAGGGGTGGCTAGGCCAGTCTGAGGTGGGCCGAACCACCTCCAAGAGCCCCAAGGGCCAAAAACGGGTTGCCGAAACTACTCCCAAAGCCCTTGGGGTTGGTTCGACCATCTCCAGAAGCCATGGGGTGACTCAGCCTGAGCCACCACCATTGGCCAAAATGGGGTGGCCGGCCACCCAATGCAATTTTTGAAATTAATTTTAATTTTTGAAAATTTATTTTATTATTATTATTTTATTTTTAATTTTTAGGACATGTGGCATATTGTTAATTTTCTCTTTCGGAATCTAATCGATGCATCAATTTCATCTTTACCTATAGGTCAGGTACCATGTTTGACCGTTTTGGAAACCTAGGAGAAAAAAAAAAAAAAAAATTGTAAACCTAAGTACTAAAAAAGTTATTGATCCTAATTTTTAATTGTAGAGAATTCTGGTCTAAAATTCTATATATATATATATATATATATAAACCAAAAATACTCACAGCGTAATTGACGGTTGTCAACTAATGAGCCGCCGGATGAAGCAGCCGGGTCTTCTAATATGATCAAATCATTAGTTATTGCACCTGTGACTAGGAAGCAGGTGGAGGCCGACTATATAAACCAAAAATACTCACAGCGTAATTGACGGTTGTCAACTGATGAGCCGCCGGATGAAGCAGCCGGGTCTTCTAATATGATCAAATCATTAGTTATTGCACCTGTGACTAGGAAGGAGGTGGAGGCCGACTAAACAATTATGTCTCAATTTTCCACAGAACATTAGTAATGTCCAAATGCTCTACAGAACCATGTTGGAAGCATAGAATTTGCACATGTTTACGATAACAGGCAGGGATCAGGGCGGCTCTAAGGGGAAGGCATGCAGCCAAGGCAACTTGCTTAAAAACCCCAATGTTATAAAGACCCCCAAAAAACAGTGTCCCTTTACACCTAATTAATTGTCCAGAAAATGATAGAGAAACGCCGGACAACACGCTACTATCCCACTATACTAATGTAATAATATTGTCAATTTATGATTGCATTTTTATTTTATAAGGCTGATCTAAGAGTGAAATGGTAGTGGTATGTCAACATTGTGAGAGATTAATGCGACAATGATGTGGTATATATTTATAACATACATTCACTGCTAATGCGACGACCTATCACTTGCATATGGAGATGGCTCCCACGGGCACACAGCCACCTCCCACCTCTAAAGGATGGCGTGTGCAACCACCTCCACTCTACCTTGGGAGTTTATTTAGATAAAGAAAAATACTTGAGAAGTTTATAAGGTAAGACTTTTTTTTTTTTTTTTCAAATCCAACCCCACCCTACCTAGGGGGTTTCTTAAAAAACAGAGTACTTTTTTTCTCCTATGGTACTTCGTCTTTAAGGGGTAGTCCAATTTGCTGAGTACTATGTTTCATGAAGCGGAGGTCACTAATTCGAATTTTCTTTCCCCTCTCTCCTTGTGCGGACTTGTTAAAAAAAAAAGTATGGTTATTTCAATAATATCATATGTTCTATTGCAAATATTTTCATTTAAAATAAAAATTGAAAATATTGAGGCCTGACCACGTACGCCACTTTTGAAAAACATGTTATAATAGGAAAGCCTTATATCTTGAAATTAAATTATTAGGTTTATGATAAAATACATGAACCTTCTTGCAGGCATTAAATTTCTTTTGTCAAAACATGATTTTTGAGATGTAATATGCATGTTTAGGTTTGAGTTAATTATTATTATTATTATTATTATTATTTATTTTTTTTTTTTAACATGTTCGCACAAGAGGGGAGGGGGGATTCGATTTAATGACCTCCGCTTTATGAGGCGTGATCCCTAGCCGATTGAGCTACCTCTTAGGGACCACAAGAGAAGGGTTTGAATTACTTATTAAGTCAGCGTAAAAAACAGTTCAAGACAAGACATGACACTAAAAAAAAAAAATAATAATAAATAAAGGTGTGAAAATTTCTTTTTTTCTTTTTTTTTTTTTTTCGAATTTATTAGAGTATTTTTGTCTTATTAAACAAAATGGTTAAATACCTAATACCCCATGGGGTTTAGGAACTTTATTTTTACCCCCTGTAGTTTCATTTTTATCACAGGACCTCCCTGAGGTTTTGATAAAGGACAAACTTAGTCCATTCGTTAGTTGACCGTTAAGACTGACACGTGTACCAATCAGATGTTGACACGTGGCACCTATTTAATTTATTTTTAAAAAAATGTATTTAAAAAAAAAAAAAAAATTGGAGGTGGCTCTTGGCCATTTGGGGGTGGCTCGGCCACCCCCTTTGGCCAGGCCTTAGTCCTTTATCAAAACCTCAGAGAGGGTCCTGTGATAAAAATGAAACTCCAAAGGGTAAAAATAAAGTTCTTAAACTCCAGGGGGTATTAGGTATTTAACCCTAAACAAAATTATGGTCGTTTTTGTCTTTTTGCTTTTCTTGGGTTTCATTGTCAATTTTTTGATAGTTTAGAAGAGATATTGTTACAATTAAAAATTTAGAAAAGACATAATTAATTGAGTAGTAGTTTGAGGGTATCTTGACTTTTCCCATTTTTCTTTTCCTGATTTTTCTTTCCACAAACTCTTATGATTACTATTCAAAATTCAAATCTGAAAAAAAAAATCAAATCAAATGTGATCACCCCACCCGGCGGGGGCAGAAGACTAGAACATGCCACCATTCGCGCGCATGCACATGCAATCGTCAAAGGGCAATCAATTATGGATAAGACAACTGACTGTAGAAAAAAAAGAAAAAAAAAAACACAGAACATTAATTCTCACAAAGGAATATTGAAGAGGGGTGTTAAGAAACTGCATGCCCCAAAACAACAATTATAAACAAAACATTGGCTTGCTTCTCTTTAGAGTGCTTGACCAGTTGAGGCATGGTTGGTTGACAAGCACTTAGTTTCATGAATAGGCTTCTTCAATATTGGTGTGCTACTTGTTAAATTGGGAGGCATATTGCGAAGTCAAATTTCTTCATGTTGCATTGAACATTCAAATTAATATCGCAATAGTGCATACTCCATATATATATATATATATATATATGGAGTACTTGACCCGTTGCAATTACTCAAAAAAAAAAAATCCATATATATATATATATATGGAGTACTTGACCCGTTGCAATTACTCAAAAAAAAAAAATCTTCCTAGTGTTTGATTTCTTGACCAGAACAACCACTTCTCTCACTATAAGAGGTCAGTCGAGTAGTGTTGGAATAAGCATATGTACATACTTGCTTAATCTTTCTTTCCCTTCTATGTTTCTCTCCATGGCTAACTCTCATTCAACTAGGAAAACCCCTTCCATGATATCCGTTCTGCTACTCTTTGGGATGCTTTCTGCTACCCTTGACATAACAGGTCTCTCTCTCTCTCTCTCTCTCTCTCACACACACACACAAAAGTAGTGCAAGTAAAACTTCTTTAAAATCACCTTGAACATGCTTGAAAAAGATCTATTATGAGTTTGTTATCAAAAAAGAGTAGTGCTATATATACTCTCCACGTACCGGTTGACGTAGCGTGTTTTAGGTAGCTAATATTTTGATTTTTTTAAGTTACTGACATATATTCAAAATCGCTTAAAACACACAACGTCAGTTGATATGAAATAGGTATGAAGAGCAACATTTACTCTTAAAAAATCATAGAACGAATCAATATAACTATACTTCTTATCAAATATTCTTCTAGTGTTTGAGTACATGTTCTATCTTATCCGTTTGTCTAATTTTGTGCCAAATTTTACATTAGCTAGTTTAACTCATAATTAGCTCGTTGGCCACGATTCACACACACACACATATATATATATATATATATGAGACATGTCTTTAACGCATGCAGGTGCCGAGATTGGCGTTTGTTATGGAATGCTTGGAGACAACTTACCACCTCCAAATGAAGTCATAGCTCTCTTCCAACAAAATAACATCCAGAGAATGAGGCTCTACGGCCAAAACCAAGCTGCTCAAGATGCCCTCAGAGGCACCAATATTGAGCTCATGCTGGGTGTCCCTGACGAGGAGCTTCAATACATTGCTTCAGCACAGTCCAATGCAGATGATTGGATCAGAAACAATGTACAAAACTATGGAAATGTCAATTTCAAATACATTGCCGTTGGCAATGAAATTAAGCCACAAGGTCCATACGCACAATTTCTTTTCCCTGCCATGCAAAACATCCAGACTGCAATTTCCAATGCTGGCCTTGCCAACCAAATCAAAATCTCCACCCCCATATTCGGTGCTGCTCTTGGAGAAGAATCCTCCCCTCCATCGAAAGGCTCGTTTAACTCCGAGTATCGGCAGCTTCTCGATCCCATCATCAGCTTCTTAGTGAACAACAACTCCCCATTACTCGTTAACATGTACCCATATTTAAGTTACATTGGAGACACCACTAACATTCGTCCTGATTTTGCTCTTTTCACTTCTCCGACGGTGTTAGTGCAGGATAACCAGCTGGGGTATAGTAATCTTTTTGACGCCATGTTGGACGCCTACTACTCGGCATTAGAAAAGGCCGGTGCAGGGTCTTTGGAGATCGTTGTATCAGAGACCGGTTGGCCATCTGATGGAGGGCAGGCGACAAGCATGGATAATGCTAGAACTTACAACACCAATTTGGCGACACATGTGAAGGGAGGGACTCCAAAGAAGCCTGGCAAGTCTATAGAAACTTACGTGTTTGCAATGTTTGATGAGAATAAGAAGGATCCAGAGTTTGAGAAACATTGGGGCCTCTTTTTTCCGGATAAGACGCCTAAATACTCAATTGATTTCAATTGAGAATAGCATGTCTATAGCTAGAACATGCACTTTGGAATAAGGCTACCTTTGGTGCATGGTCAGGGATATGATGCATATGTTAATGCATACATGCAGAAAATGCACCCATAGATCGGCCAAGAGTCTAAAAAAAAAGAAGTTTTCTTTTCTGTTAATTGTACGTCCAGCTGAAATTAAGAAATTCTATTTTAATGTAATCTTGAATTTTATTGTAATATCGATGTAGAAAAAGCGTCAGTCACATCTAATAAAGAACCAATGAGAGAATTTATCATCATAAGTGCTTTTATTATCTATCCACTTAATGTGTGATATTCAATTTTTTTTTTTTTTTTTGACAAGTCCACACGAGAAGAGGAGAGGGTATTCAAACTAGTAACTTTCGGTTCATAAGGCGTAATCTCTAACCGATTGAGCTACGTACCCCTTAAAGACTCTGTGATATTCATATTGCCAATGCACGTAGAACTAGGTTATTAGATATATGCTTAATTTCAACGTGTGTGTATATATATATATATATATATATAAATAAAATATGTACAGTGCTTGTAAAGAAAGTTTCAAAATAAGTTCTTTCAAACCAAAAATGGCACAATCAAGAGGCATAAAAGGTCTAACAATCATTTGTAATAGGCCGAAAATCTTTATCAAATCTCTAATTTTAAGGTCATTCAAATATACTCTAACAATTGCAAATCATTTTCTTCGGATTTTTCTAAGAACAACACCAAACTCCTATATATAACATAGTAATAAAGAAGGAAAATATGAAAACAAAATCTTGAGTAAACCAAATATGCAAACATCAATAAACATTGAGTAATTAATGATGTATGTATCAGGAGAAACCTTAAAGTTAAGAAGATCACATGAATTATACGGTGCAAACTGATTGAAGATCTTTGTCAAAATCACTCCCCCTATATATATATATATATATGCAGATGGTGCCACCAACTTCTAGGGTTTTAAAATAATATTTCTCAAGGTTGGATGACATCTACTTAATTATAAGTCTCAGAGTATATTTCCATATGTATGTGATTACAATCAAATTGCGTATTAAATCATTGTGATTGATAATGAAATCTTTATTATTGATAATCAAGTCTTTATGGTTTGATTAACTTATCTGTAATGTATTCACCTATTCTATTTTTATTAGGATTATTTGTATCGTAAAAATATTAACAAATAACTCCAAACACAAAACAAATTATTATCGCATTTATGTCAAATCAAAACAATTTTTCAAAGAAATGAAAGTAAAAAATAACTTCCACGTACAAGTACTTATAACTCAAAAGTCATTCATATACTAGAATATTCAATTTTATTACCCTTCAGCAATTTGAATATATATATATATATATATATAACAGAGTCGCTTGTTAAACAGGGACTCTGTTTTCGCGCCTGAAACTTTGGTTTACAACTCCACCGACTTTGGCAAAATCCCCAATTCTCCGATAATATATATTCTCTGGATTCTTCTCTGAAGAAAACCGTGGAATCCCAGATCGCCTCCAGACGTGTAACAAATACTCGATGGAGGGAGCCGTGGTCGTTCAATCAACTGATATATATTGTTTCATCTCCCCTAGAAAATAAGAAGAAAAACTGATGCTTCTTCATCATCATCATCTCCTCCTTACGACGTCCTCATCTCTCTGCCTATCTCTGTGAAGGGGGAGAAGGAAAGCATAGAAAGGTGGTATACCAAGGTGCTGAAAGGTCGATCTCTGAAGCTTGGAGACAATATACATATTCTCCACATATGAATTCTACCTTTGCATTGCTGGGCTCCGATCTATACTCTGTTGGTGGCCGAAGCTACAAATCTGATTTGGATCCATTTCTAATTCGCAATGTCTACAAGGTAAACATTAGGTGGTTGGATCCCTGTTAAACCCATGATTTCTCCAAGAACGAACCCATACATCTTAGTCCTAGGCGGTAATATAAATTATATGCCATATCCTGGGATACCCTTCTTCTCCTTTCCCGGGGCAGTGAGGTTTATGACCCCATCGCCGATTCATGGCAAGCCTTACCTGATCCCCCATGTTACATAGGAGCTCACATTCTCTGTGCAGCTCTGGAGAATCCAAACAGGATTCTCGTCACTTCACTCTCAGGGTTCCGTGAAGAATATGATGAAGATGATGAACCTGTTGTTGATTTTCCTTCTGCAAATTTCTTTATCTACGAAGTGCAGAATTGTTCTTGGAAAATGCTTGACCCTTCCCGTCGCGATCTTCATGGTGAATGTCCTATGGGACTCTAAAATAATAATAGATTTTATAAGGAAGTTTGGTGCTTACTTGAAAATTCACGAATTTAAAACAAAATAATGACTTTGCATAATATATATATATATAAAACATATTTTACCAAATGTCTTTACAATTTTTTTAAAAATAACGATTTCAAAAACGCAATTTTTAAAATCGCACTTATTGAAATCGCAATCCCAAACGCACCTTAAAAGGAGGATCCTAGGAGTAAAACAATTTTTTTGGTATTCTTGAAAGCTTTTAAGAGTGTGTTTATCATTGCGATTTCATACATAAATAAAAGTGCGATTTTAAATCAAATCACAAAAAAAAAAAAAAATCCTTTGAAATTGTGTTTTTAAAAATTGCAGGTGCGATTTTGGAATTGTGAATTTAAAGATCAAATTGCGATTTTGTCAAAATGATTTTTAATTGTGTTTTTAAAATCACTATTTTTAAAATCAGTACTTTTTGAAATCGCAAATCTAAATGGACGATAAAGGTATATATATGAAATTTTGGTTTTTGATTTTGGGTACTTTTATAATAACCAAACCAAAAGGCAAAAGTTTTGTCCGGTGATCTAGTATTTGCCCTTTTATCCAATTGGTTCATTGATTTAAGATATCTATTTTTGTTATATCCCACTTTTACTCGGATGGAAAATGGGATTTCATGTTTGTAGATTGTTGTGAAAACTAATTTTAGAGAAGTGTTAGGAAACCAAATAAATGAACAAAAAAAAAAATTTAAATTGACGTAGCAAGGGTTTTTAAATTAAAAAAATGCAATTCTCTTTTCCTTGTTTGCCACTCATAGTTGGGTATTTTTGTATTTGTGAATGGAAATATAAATGAATTTGATGATAATTCACATGATTTGTCTTGATAAACGAATAAATTATTGACATGTTAAGAAAATTTCAAAATAAGTTCTTTCAAACCAGCAAACCATTCATTGCAAATCATTTCTCCCACGGATTTTTCCTTTTTAACACAATTTATCGAGTTCATAGAACAAGTAACAACACCAAACTCCTATAAAATAGTAATAAAGACTCCAAAAAAAGGAAAAAAGATTTTAGTAATTAACTCTTCATGCTAATAGAAATCTGCTGAGGGAACTCCTCTCTTCTCGTTGGAAGCAATGGATTCACCATCAAAAGAAGACCAAAGGGAAAGCCCATCCACATATTCTGTGCGTTGCTTTGGGGTGCTTAAGGATCTTTCTTTTGCCTGAGTAGATTCTGTTGCACTCATGTAAGTTCTAAAAATGGGAGAATTTGGCATCAAACTATCATTCCCAGCTGAATTCTGCTTCATGTGACAGAAAGATCTCCTTGGGAACGACCACTGTGAATCCAGTACTTCTCCTAGACAATCTTGTTTTCCTTCATTTCTGGCTTTAATTTGTGTTCCTGCATACCTTTCACCCTGCACTGAAACTGCTGCTGCTTCAAAAGCCTCTTTGTTTAGCAACTGTTCTAACCTGCAGCTCCTCCTTCCAAATTCCTTCTCCTCCTCTGATTCTTCCAGCACTCTAGCATTTTTTCTCTCCTACGAAACACATAAAGAGAGGTTGTTTTGTTTTTAGAAATGGCGATAAAGTACAGAGTTAAGGTTCCAACTCAGGCCTTGGCTCTAATTGTTCTGAAAATTAAGCTGATAAAAAGTAGTAAATTTAGTTACCCTGTGTGAAAATGAATATTTCTTTATGCGCTCTCTTTTGATGATGGCCTCTTGTTTTCTTAACCATATGGCTTCCATATCTTCCTTCAGAAGTGTGCTGCGGTCCCAGCTTCTCTGACTGCTGCATTCAAGCTGCCAATAAACCAAATATGCAAACATCAATAAACACCTACACAAATTTTGGTTTTGCAGCCACATTGAGTAATTGATAATGCATGTATTCAGGAGAAACCTCTCGAAAGTGAAGAAGTTTACATGAATTAGGTCTTTTATACCATGCAAATTGATTGAGGATCTTTGTCAAAATCATTCCCCCTAATGCAAATGGGGCCACCTACTTCTAGGGGTTAAAACAAATATTTCTGAATGTTGGCTAACACTTGCATGCCATGCTACACGAACTCCCACTTTTACATACCCAAGTGCTTACTTATAATGTCATAGTTGAAAAAAATAAAATAAATAAATCAATAAGCACTTAGGATTAAAAAACGTTGTAGTGAAAAACTGACACGTTAAAAAGTTAGCACTCGGGAGTGTAAAAGTGGTAGTTCGTGCTTGGGATCCTCTTTGGACTACATTTTCCCTTTTTTTTCTCAGGGAGGTTCATTCACAAACAATGACATAACAGGGCAAGTAGGTTAATTTCTTCCTGGTTTATTAGAACTAAATCTTCCAGGAGTTTCTTCTGAAAACACCTTAAAAGGCAATATTAAACCTAAATTTGAATCATCTGACTACCTTTGTTTCCTTTTCATCCAACTCCTCTTTGGCCCTGAAAAACTCTTTTGTATCCCCTAATGCAGTGGGGCTGCTCCTTTTCTGGACCTCTGCCTGTCTTTTTGCAGCGGGTGGCAAACACTTCAATGAGACTGCTTGGCATCTCACTGCTCGCCCACGAGCTATGGCTTGAAGTCTCACCAGTCCCTTCAATGCTCTCAATGCTTTCCTTGCCTGTTTCACTCCCATTTGAAATTCAAATTAGACATGATGAGCAATTCTTTTTCAGACATAGCCAACACATGTGAAATCCTTCTTTCAATCAGCTTGTATAGAAAACTTTGCCTGTCTAATCAGAATTTAGGTAAAAAAATTTGAAATTTCGTAGAATTAAGTAAAATATTGGCTGCTAAAACTCTGTTTCTTAAGGTCTTGGATTTTTTAAATCTTTAAATTGGTGTCAGATTCCAAATACACATTGTGGAAGGCTTTCATCATCTTCAAGAAGCATTTGAAGGAAATCTTTATTGTTGAATGACTTCCAATTCTCACTAGAGTTCACCAAGCTATCCACTCAAAATATCAGTTAAAGTGATTTTCAGAAAAGAAAACAAGACCAATTTGAAGGTAAACATTCAAGCACACTGAGACTGAAAACCTTTGCAATTGAGCACCAGAAATCATTCCATGAGCCAAAAGTGGGTAGTTTTCTTTTAAAAGTGTATCCAAACTACCCTAATCAGAGTCTTACTTGCAATCTTGCAATTCCAGAGAAACAACAAATTTCAATGGAATGCAGAGATGTCATAAGTCTGTTAGATTTTGGAGAAAAGTAGCATATAAACATAAAGGAGAATCACAAAAACACCTTAAATAGATATGCCAAGACCCTTATCCACTAACTTGCTTCCCTCCATATAGGAAGACAACTTTGAGGAAATAAGACAACCTTTCACCCTAGTAGTTATCTTTGTTTTTAATTACCCAAAAGTTTTAGTTTAATAAAAATTATTTTAATATGGTATAATATATAATATATGTCTCCTTGTAGGAGATGTGTTCTAATAAAGTCTATTTTCATATAAAATTATATGCAGAAGTTACTTGGGGAGAAAAATAAGCAAAGATTTCAAGGAACTCACCAGATGTGCCCGGTAAGCGCTTTGAATCCTAATGGCAGCCAAATTTCTAGCTTGCTTTGTGAAACGCTTGCAAGAGTGAGAAGCGCTGGTGAGCCGGACAACCTCGGCCGCAGCATGGGCGGCAGCCATTGCAACCTCAGCAGCAGCAGCTGTTGCAATGGCAACAGTCAAAGCATGCTTTCTCTGCTCTTCCGTTGCCTCCCTCAGTGTCTTCTGTGGTGCTATCAGTGCAGGGTACTGCTTACATCTAGACTTTTCAAAAGACCATCTCAGCTTCTTCAATTTCTGACAATATAATGGATAGAAAGATTACCAAAAAGAATTACTGAAACTGATCATTTCAAGCAATGAAAATAGAAGGGTGTAAATCAACCTTTTCTACTTTTGTTTTCGCCTGAGAATTAAAGAGCCTCCCCATCCAACCAAACCAGCACTTGGTCTTTGTCATTGATTTGTATGATCGTATTGACCAAATTCAATAGCATCAGTCTATATTCTTCAACTAGACCCTACATTTGGGAGTGGAAAATGGAAAACAAACAGAACCCTTTTAACATTTGTTCTATAGAAGCTTAAAAACAACCCAAGAAAATAAAAAAGAAACCTTTTGGAGAACATGATCAAACAATTTTCTACAGAAAAAACACTGGGAAACAAATTTGGAAGTGCAAACATTTGATAGCGTCAATGGCACTAATATTCCTATTTCTCAGTTCATAATTATGCATGAAATCTAAAGAATCACAGAGGTCAGTGTTTTATCAAACAAATGGAATGCAAGGAGAATATATATGAAATATACTGTAGCTCGGAGAATCTAACCTTTTATACCATCAAGTATCCGCTACAGAAGAGCACCATTTATTTAGCCTGAAAGGTACAAAAATATAATGAAGAAGGTAAATATTAAAGCATCTGAATGCAGAATTCTCTCTCTCTCTCAATGGTCTTGAAAACACATAATAGCCATTGAAACTATCCTCTTGATGCATAACCCCATGTGGGTTTTTTCTATTGCTTTTGCTTGGTCTTTGTTTTCAAGACCAAATTATATATATAGATTATATGCTCAGGAAGTGAGAATGGAAGCAAGAACATTGCAGGGAAAGGCAAAAGCATTACTCTTTGGAGTAAGGTGTGAGGTGTAAGGAGGCTTTATGCAGATACTTTGTGAATTGTGATGGTTGGTGCATGGTGGCTTAAGAGCAAGTCTGTTCAACATCATGAGGGTCCCTATGCTTCATATTCTATCTTTTCCAACTGTCAATTTCACAACTGCCCCTGACCGGTTCAAACGTCTGTTTTTGTGCGTTTTACCAGATTGACATATTTGGTTCTGCCCCTAGCCCCCCTACCAACCAACCAAAAAAAAAAAAAAAACACTAGAAAAGGAACAAAGAAGAAATAAGGTCCTCAATACATGTCCAAAAAAATGGAGTGATGGATTTGAGTCAGAAAAATCCTAAACCATACCTATTTATTTTGGGTGAATTGGGTTGAGATTAAATTTTCCAAGTCAATTCCCAATTAGGAGATATGTATTGCAGGTTTGAGAATACATTTTCTAGGTCAATTCACAATTAGGAAGTATATGTCACGTTTTTTAGGTGTCATCTTAGGCTGAAAACATGGGATTTGATTGACTAATAATATAAGCATGAAAACTCCGATTTTAAAGGTCAAACCGTGATTTTACCAAACACTTAACCGTATTTTTAAAAATAATATATTCTCATATTGCACGTATTGAAATCGCTATTTTTTAAAATCAAACATTTAAAACTGCAAACCCAAACGAACCCTAAGTCTTTACATTCATGCAAAAGCAACGTCGACATCAAATTTCTTACTCCCTATGGTGTGAACATATTTGGAAATTTGCTTCATGGGGTGGTTTTGAAGAATTTGCACTAGAAAGTAGTCTTTGTTGCATGACATATTAATCAAGCCAAAATAGCTTCCTAAAGATCAGTCGAAATTGGTTATTCTTGTTGAACTTTTCGTGGATTAGATAAAGTATCTGATGAATATATATATATACACAAATATATATTCAAAGCCATGGCATTAACTTTGGTCCCCTTCTCTTTTATGAATTATCATTGGCCATGTGAACAGTTCTTGACTTGTCCAAGATAATGGAGCTTTAGCAGCTCGTTTCCTTTCCATTGTGGACCAGCAAAATGAGAGCAAATGGCTTTTGAGCTGCTTAATGTCCCAAGAAGAAGACATGAATGCAGTGAATTCTATATCTCTTTTTATTTGGTGGGGAAGGGATTGGAACTTGCTTAACAAAATCGGCCTACCATGAGTTGTACTGTTAGCAAGAGAATAAAGTGCCTTTTTTCAGTTTGTAATGGCCCAAGCAGCAGGGCTCTTCTTTTTCTTTTTCTAATAAGATTTTTTTTTTTTTTAATTAAGTGGAAATAATTGTAGCTTAAGCAATGGGGTAGCCTTCAAGCCCTCCATTCCCGTGAATTGAACCTAAAATCTCTCTCTTTTAGTAAAGAAGGAGGTGCCCTTCATTATAAGCAAAGGGAAAATAAAAATTAGTCCTTAATTTATTATTATTATTATTATTTTTTTACATCTTTTTAAGTTTTATCACACGTTCAAATACGCATCCAATTAATCAACATCCTGCTGCATCAAACCACTAAGTCAATGACATGTGGCTCACACTTGACATGTTATGTCCCGACGGTACATGTCACTAGACAAAACTATCATAATTAAAATTAAAAATAAAATAAACGTAACAGCTATGAGAGAAGACCTCTACTTATAGAGAGGCGGTCGACAACCCATCATCTGTGAAGGGTGGCTACCCAGGCCCACCCTTACAAGAGACGACCCCTCATTAAATGAGAGGGCCACCACTTCTAATAGATTTGTGAGGGACGGTCTCTCCTCACACTGGGTGACTGCTTTTTACTGGTGATGAGTGGTCGGTCACTCCTTTATAAGAGAAAGCCTCAGCTCATAGTTATTACTCTTCTTTTATAATTTTATTTCTTTTTTATTTTTAAAATTTTTTTATTTAGAGTAAACTTGTAATTTAAGATTGATTTGCTTATAAGTACCCCCTCACTCTATCAACACTAACTCAATGGCAACCCTTTCTCTTTAGCAATTCTACTTACTTATAATATTTAATGACTTAACACCATGCTCATACGTAATAGAAAAACATTTTAATCCAACTTAAAAGTCACCTCAAAAAGCCATATTGGATATTGATTTAGGTATCGTTTGTTTTCTGTAAAAGATTTTTCTTATTTTTGAGAGTTGAATAATCTCTGACGAAGTATAAAATGATAAACATCATCTTTTTCTTGATTTTTCATAAAGAAGCTTTTTGTGAAAGAATATGGGGGAACTTCTTTTCGTCACTTGGATTTTAAACAAGCTGACAGCTTAAGCATGCACATTATTAAAATCAAATTGCATATGCTTGGTTTGATTACATAAAACCAGAGTAGCAACTTGTCATGACAAAGAGGCTTTTCATATTAATGGACCATCACTGTCACTATAATTACATGCACTCATGCACATCGCCGTTTGCCAATCTTAATGCAATATTACATCCCTTGATTTAGATATTCATTAGAAAATTCTAGTGTTATTATGATGCTTACTTTCATTCCTTTTATTAAGCATTCCTTCCTCTTTTATTAATCTTTTATGTGTGGAGAGTCGCGGAGCCATGTAGCTTGATTTGAGAGGCCATGGTCGGTGCACACATTTAGGTGAGAACATATATTTTCTGTTTAATCAATTATTTATTCTAAAAGCTTAAACAGCATGCCAACATTCACCTCACAGGCTCCCCTTCGTCTCTTTGCAAGAAGATGCAGACGTGCCCTCCACCAAGTGGCTTCGAGCGTAGTTTGCGTTGAAAGACTAGATGAATGCAAGATACTAAAATTCACACGAAGTATCACATTTTCTATGTTCTTCATTGGTATGAGAGCAAAGAAATCCTTTGTCAAGAGTCGTTACGGTTGAAAACAAGATGTCACTGCTGGCACACACTCCGCTTCTAAGGTGACCAAAATCACTCTTTTGTTCAAGTGCTCATTAATATTATTATACTTGGAAAAACATATCATGAAAGTTATGGGGTTGTTTGTTAAACAACATCCCACCTTTTCAAACACTATTCATTTCATTCTCCAAAAAAATAATATCAAAATATTCTTACTTTTATATTATATCATTTACTTTTTATATCACATCATTTACTTTTTACTACTATTCAAATAAAAAAAATCACTACAAAATAAAATTTTTTCACTTTCCAATACCACTTTTTCACTTTTCTATACCAATCATTATTTTCTATTTTAATTTTGTTATTATGAACAGTGCCGTGGAAAAGCAATGCTGTTTGCCGAACACCAAGGTGTTGTGTTGACAGAGAGAAGGAAAAAAGGAAAAAATAATGTGGCCTATCAAGTATTAAATATATATACAAATTTATTATATTCCTTGATATATACAATTTGTAGGACTTAAGGACTCAAGACCACTCTACTGTGCACTACATTGTCCTCCATCCTTATCCAAGATTTAACAGAGAAGGGCAGCTGAGTGATTTCTAGAATCCTAGCTCCCCTGGGCCAGTCTCCATAGCCACCATAACCAGTATGCCTAGCAAAGCACAGCCAAAGCTTCTTATAGGGGCAGCACCAGTCCAATCCATGATTGTGCCCAACGAATATTGCCTGCCACAATGAAAAGAGAAACGAATAAACATGACCCCATTTGTTTCCATCAATCCAGTGACAAAGATTCATTTCATCTCTGACATTCAGGAACCTTAAGCACACATATTACACATTAACCGATCTTTCCAATTAGCAGGACTTTTGAAGCCAAAACTGATCAGGATATACTAAACCTTTTTGCCAAAATATTAACATTTTTTCTCATACTCTTTTCATGCTTTGAAGAAAGATATATACACAATAACTAAACTTCAGTTCATCATCCTAAACCACATTTTGATGATTTTGGTGTGACTCAAATGTCGTGGGTGCTGGAACTCATATTTTCCTGAAAGTGGATTGTCATCGAATTCAAAAAAAAAATTGCTCCATCGACTTCAGAGAAGTCATAGAAGACACAAGTATTAGGTACTTCAATCGTAACATGCTAGAAGATTGTCAATGGTCATTCTTAAGTAACTCTTGTCCATCAAATGAAGCAATGACAAAAAGAAAATGGCCATTCAGGGCCATAAAAGCCCAAGTACATAAGTATCAAGCCAGACAGCGTGTCCAACTTGTGATTCAAGAAATTTGCAGCTGCCCCTTTGATTTGGTATTAGTTATAAATCGAATACAGATGAAAATTGGGCGTTCAAGGTCAAACCTAGGCCCATTACGACCAGGAGCGTCATGGATATGTACGGGGGTATGTGCATTTTTGTAACAAAAAATGTTAGACCTACAACTCTTTTACAACTTGCTAACAAATGTAAGCATATGAGTTGAGGGTGTCAAAAACTGTTTTTGGTGGCTGATGTGATACCAATCACATCCTAACACGTGTCAACAAATTGTAAAAAAGTTCTACGTCTAGCATTACTGTATGTAAGTATGTTTCTTTGTGTAGTTACCGAGAAAACAGACATCTCACGTGAATGTATGTTATGTATATGTGAATGTACATAAGTACACATGAATATGGTTAACTGTATAAGAATGCAGATCTGAGAACTTACCTTGACAGAAGGCCTTTTAACCAGAAGTTTCATGATACCCATTTCTGCTTCTTGAGCAGCAACACTTTCTTTGTTAATTGAGCCCACACAAGGCTGGTATATTCCAAACCATGGAGCCACCTTCTTATATGCAGCACTTGGAATGTGCCAGAATATTAGCTCAGGAACCCTGTCAGATAACACTTCATTTGATGGACGAGAAAATGGAGGAAAACGATAAAATAAGAATAAAGAAATTTAGCATTTTTAGTGTCTCTTATTGTTGTCCTTTGTTAAATCATCAGTTGTCCTAAAAACTTATGCCGATAGAAAGAGGTAAATTTAATTACTTAATCAAAACTTTTAACACTCTCCCTCATGTGGAGGCTCAAACTCCCTCTTAATAGGTGAGATTCAAAAAGTAGAATATTTAATTTAAATGAGGGGTGATTTGACGGAGTCAAGGTTCAATTCCATGACCTTTTGGCTCTAATACCATGTTAAATCACCCGTTGTCCTAAAAGCTTAAGTTGATAGGAAGATGTAAATTTAATCACTTAATCAACACTTTTAACATCCTTGAGAGAAGAAAACCCAAACCTCACCATAGTCAACTACAACTATTTGCCTTACTTTCGCTTAAATCAAACAACACCCAAAGCAAGGTTCCAATTTTTCAACTAATTTTTTTCCTTTCTTGGAAACCATTTAAATCAATGAACTAAAATTTAGATATTTAAACCTTGTTTCTAAAACATTATATCCTGAGCCCATAAGTTGCAAAGAAAGGTAGTTAAAAAAAGAGTTGTATTTCACTGTTCTTCTACCTTGAGTCAGGGTTGATCTCTTGAGATTTATGCTGGAACCATTCTGCTTGGGCGCTTGATATTACTTCTGGATACGACCCACCACCAGAATCCAAAAAGTAGAGGTATACCACAGGTGACTTTGCATCATCTGATGAGACCTGGAGAACATAGTTGGATATACTTGGCCAAAGTTCTTTAGGACCATTTCTAGAATGAGAGAGTACATTATGGTCAATCTCATGCTTCATCAACTCCAGACGATGTGTGCCTCTAAAGCTACATGCTTCTTCTCCTGCCAGACATTGGGATTCATTTGGTTTATTAAAAATTTTGCTTTCTCTTCTCAAAACAAAAACATTAACAAACAACTCAAACACAAAACACTCTTAAAAACACCAACAAAAACAACTCAAACACAAAACACTCCTAAAAACACCAACAAAAGTTTTCACTTGAATGTCACATCAAAACACTTTTTTATTTTTAAAAAACTTCTAAAAAATATTAACAAACAGAAACAGAGCCAACATGTTTCTCCTTTTTGGATGAATACCTTTACAATTCAAAACAAAAATTACAGCACACTGCTCACTTACTCAAAACAGAGAGAAGAATTCCGCACAACCCAATTCAACACAAAATTCTTAAAACCCTCCTCATAAAACACTAACAACAAAT
>NC_081549.1:3758305-3784845 GCF_901000735.1 Corylus avellana | reverse complement strand
TGAAATGACATTATTTATCACCACTTCCTCAATAATACTTCCAATCTTTTCCAGTAATTTTCATTATTCATCGTCCATAATTTGTCATAAATGTAATTTGCAGAGACAAAATAAATATTCGACTAAATTAATCATTATATCAAAGTCGAAGGGTGATTTTTGTAAATTTACCCGGAAACTTTTTATTGAGATATTTATTAGCAAATGGTAAGCCACGTAATAATCAGACAAATTTACTAATTGTCGATAGACGCCAAAAGAAGGGCGGCCATGTTGAAAATGGAGCAGCATTTTTAGCCATTAATATATAGATATTATAAGAGGATAGGCATCATTACTTTATAACATAGTATAGTATAATTGGCAAAGTGGCAAAACGGATTTCCCCCATATGAAAAGTGTTGCCCACAATTCTCTTACATCAGGCCTCTTGCTTTATCACCCAAAAAGGATCGCCCTTAAAAAATAATAAAATGGCCTATTTTTCATGCCAACAAACTTTCTAAAGTCACACTACGGTCATTTTCGTGGAACCTACTAGGCAACTACTTGGGACTATAGTTATAAGAAAGAACACAAATAACAAAAAAGAATTGTGTCTTTAAGGGTGTCACAAAGCGGTGGGCAAAAAGACTTGGTTAGAAATCTCATGCAATGAAGGTAATTACTACTGTTAAGTGGTTGTTGCAGAAAAAACATTGTTGGTAAACGAACGGGATCCGTCACCAAGAACAAACGCTGGTTACAAAAGTCTCCACTATCGTATCGGTCCACAAAAAAGTCAGGAGACAATAACCCAAACAACACAAAAAAGACAGCCAAAAAAAAAAAAAAAAATCAAAATTACTATAAAACACCAAAAATATCAAGTAATGAACTTAGTAGCAAAATGCCAACTTTTATTTGTTTGTTTGATTTGTGAAATTCGTGGCATGCAAATACAATTGATTTTTTTTCCTTTTTATTTTAGAAGTTATGATCTAATAATTATTTTTTATTGTCACGTAATTAAATTCTATGAGAGTATAGCAGTCGAGTAATTTAAGGAAGAATCGATTAGTAACGGAATTATTGCTAAAGGTGGATCCCACATTTGGGTCTAAAAAATGATTATGATAGGAAAGCATGATTAGGATGCGTGTCTTTTGGTAGGCATGATATAAATGTGGACCTATCATTCTCTTACACATCCCGTTTAACCTGGCCGACCAACAAGCCCATGTGAAAACACGCATAATCTGGTATGGATGCACCAAAACTGGCCCCACCATACGAAAGATTAGACTTAAATTTGGCGAAATGCAAGTGGCCCTTCATGTAATATATACTCCTCCCGTCCCTAGAGTACCTACTTTTTATTCCAAAGTCAATATTGGCGCACATGCTTGGGGCCCGCACCCATGATTCAATTAATTTGCCATGTCAGCATATAAAAATAGAGAAAATGCTAGGAATCATTATATTTAGCCCATATTCTTTTTGGATGTGTAGATTATGTAGATTCTACATCAGTCCATAGTAGACTTCACAAATTTAATGATTAATTATAAGGGAGTATGTACTAAATATGATAAACTTATTGACATCTAACATTTCTCTAAAAATACCACTCATCTTCTTATAACGGTGTATGCTTGCCATTTGGACTTGAAAAATGAAGTGGCATGTAATTGTAGCATATTTGATTGATATGAAAAAAAAAATAAGAATGTTTTGTATGAAAAAAAAAAAAAAAAAAATTTGTTTTGTAGTGATTTTTTTATTTGAATAATAATAAAAAATGAATGATGGAATATAAAAATAAGAATGTTGGATGTTAATTTTGAGATGAATAATATGGAACCTTTTTGAGTCCATTGGCTAGCATAGCCATGTGACATTAAGTGACTCTCCTAACTTAGAGTTTTTTTTTTTAAGAAGCCACCTTATTCTTAGAGTGACCTATAGCATTACTTCATTTGTTCATGTAACTTTTTTGCAAATAGAAATTTTATTATATGTTATTAAATTAGTAGAATCCATGTGATGGAAGGTGAATTTAAAAAATAATTTGATAAAAGATAGGTTAACAAATATTATCTAAATCCCTTAATTTATAGAAACAAAATCAACATTTATTCTAAATGATTTATATCCTTAACAAGATAGATAAGAGTTTAAATAATATTGTAGCTCTTTTTACAAATCACCCATTAAATTCACGAGACTCACAATAATATAAGGTAGCATATCTTTTAATCTTTATTTGAATTGAAAGGGATATGAAACGATTCTTTTAAACATAATGACAAAATTGTCCAAAAAAAATATAAAACAATTTTGCCATTCTTTTTTAAAAAACCAGGTCCCCTCTCTATTTCTATATTTAAAATAATGTAATGAAGAATACCTGAATATTTTAATTTGAAAACGATAGCTAAGCTACATATAATTTTTTTTTTTTTAAGCTATTTGTGGTGGTTAAATAGAAAATGATTATTTTTTTTCAATTAAAAGAAGATTTACAAAGCTAAAGATTTTAATAACTTTAACCTAATCATGACTCATGAGTGCATCTTGAGCATCGTCAGATTTAACAGTTATCAAGCGTACATATTTAATCTTCTGATTTTATGTATGTAAGAAATTAGAATATAATTTGAGATTAATTGGAAACTAAATTGTAAAATTAAAAGAGAAAAAAAAAATTGGCATTTTTTATTTTGATTTGAAATGTGAAAAATGGTTTTTTTTTTTTTTTTTTGGAAGAGTATTTTTATATTTTGATTTGTTTATAAATTTTTGTTAGAGCAGAAAATAAATTTTTTTAACAAAAATAACATAATTTTGTTGAAATGTTTTATTTTCACTATTTTTGGTTTGGGTTATTGTAAAGAACCGTAAAAATGTAACTGTAGGAAGTCAAAGTCAACAAAAAACAACAGGCAATACGCGGAGCGATGACTTACGCTGACTCGGCAGGCCGTACAGTGCATATGATATATCTGTGAGCTTTGTTCGGCACCGCACCTCAAACGCGTAGCTCCGAACCAACGAGGCTCGGACTGCCCGCACTATATATATCTGACCCCTCTTACCCCAATCCTTACGCGGTGTACACGTATCTTTAGCGGAACGGGCGGAACCAAAAGCTTCGATTCGACGGAAAGGCAGAGAGAGTTTGTTGGATCTGAAGGTAACGGTAACAATGATCTCTCTCAGTTTCAGATCTTTTCCGTACGAAGAAATTTGTGTGTGCTTTTGATTCACGGATGTGGTGGAATTGGAAGAATTTTGAGTTTTTGTTTGGTTGCTGAGAAAGTTAAGGAAAAGAATTGGAAAATCGAAATTGTTGCTTCTGCTTTTTTGGTTAAGCCTTGACGGTTTCGCTTTCATTTAATAAATAGAAAATTTTCATTTGATATTTCAATGCGCATATAACCGAGTTTTTGCGGGGTTTTTTTTTTTTTTTGGATTTTTAATTAATTATTAAAATGATTAATTATTATGAAGATGTTTGTTTTGTTTCTTGGTATTATATTTCATTCAGCCGTGTGATCTGATGAAAATTGTTTACCTTTTGAACAATATTTGATATTCAGGTATGGTAAACTTCGTGAACATCTGGGATATTTAATTATTATGAACATCTTGGTACCTGATTGTGATCTTTTCAATTTTAGTCTGTTGGTGTTGTTGAAGATCATACTCGCGCTTCATCTGTGTTTTTGAATTCTATATGTATCCCAATTTGTATAAAAATGATTTTTTTTTTTTTTTTTTTCTTTGTTGGTTTAAAATGATACTTCAAGTTCTAAATTCATGGGAGTTTGATTTTCTTCTTGTGGGGCATGAATTGTGAGGGAAGAAGATACTATGGTTTGTTGTTGAACGAATGATTTGGTGCTTCCTCGTGTATTATTTATATTTACTGTGAAGTCCTGATTGGTGAATGGTCGATGGTACTGGTCAATTAAGTTGCTTTTGCTGCTCAGTTGAATTTTTGGTTGATGTTTTTATAATGATTTCAATGTTGGGAAATGGTTTCAGATATTGATGAATTGTTACTCAAATAAGTGGTTATGGGGCTTTAATTTCAGGGTTTGAGATTTATTATCAATGATCATTGATCAAGAACTGTTTCTCTTGTAGTCGATGCTTCTTTATTTTATAGTAATAATCTGTTGATTTTGAATTACAGGTAAAAGAAGCAAGGGTTGGTGGAGGTGATTGAAAGCATGGCACTAGTTTCAGGAGGAAGGTCAACATTGAACCCCAACGCCCCTCTCTTCATTCCTGCTGCATTCCGGCAAGTGGAGGATTTCTCTCCGGAATGGTGGCAACTGGTCACAACCTCAACATGGTACCATGACTATTGGCTCAGCCAACACCAGGGTGAGGATGGTTTCTATGAAAATGCTGAGGATGATGACTTTGATGTTGCTAATTTGCTGCCAGAGACCTTTGAATTTGATGATGATGGAGAAGATTTTTCAAACATGGAAACTCAGTTTGAGGAGTTTCTCCAATTTTCTGAAAACAAAGGTGTGCTCATATATTGTATGTAACATATATAGTAATTGAAAAAAAAAATTCGCAGTAGAGCATTTGACATAATAGTTGTTGATCTGAAATGATAGGTTTGGAAATGGATGCTGCGTCAGTGATGAAGAATCTGAAATCTTTGGAGGAAAGTTATTCCCCCAAGTCCCCAGTTGTACCTGCAAAATATGCAGAGAAGCCGGGAAAGAGCATGAACCCAAAATGCAGCCCCCGGCGCATCCAGCAGCCCCGCTGAAGGGAGCAAAGCTTGCTTTGACTTTAGTTTATAGCTTATCTAGAATCTCAGCAAAAAGTAACATCTACCCTTTTTCTCTTTCTGCAACTTCTGTATAGAGCAAGGTTGCGACTCTTGCATCGATCCTTGTTCATTCTCGTGTATTTGTTCAGTTTACAGTCAACTCAGCTTACCAAACCAAAAAAAAAATGTAAAAATCTTCACTAGGAAAAAAAGAGGTTCTGTTTATCAGGAAATGGAATTGTTCACTGCTCTTGCATTGTGTTTAAATTCTAAAGCTAAAGCTATTTCAAATCTTTCCATATTCATATCATTGGTCTGGTGATTAACGAAGCAAAATCTCGTATTGATTTCAATCTTTGAAGTTTGCATCCTTGGTACTGATGGTTAATTTTCAGTGTTTGAAATTTTTTGACATGAAAAACTCTTGAATCTCTTGCTCGTAATTAGCTTGCACCAAGTTCAACGTCTGGGATCCACCAATCTTAGGGTTCTCTTCAGCAGAAATAAAGGCCAATGTCTGTTGCTTCGAAAAATAAAAAAGAAAAAGAATAAAGGGCCAACATCTGTTCTGGAAAGAGGAGAAAGGGATATGAAGAATGATGCATTGCATGAAAAGGAGGAAAAGGACTACAAATCTAAATGAATGGGATGAGGATCCTCCCTGAAACTAACGAAGACACGAAAAGATGTGCAGAACTTGTAGACCATTTGGAGTTTGAATTCTCGAGTCTCTTGAAAACCACATTTTCGGAATCCTGGAATTCTGAATTCTCATGAACCTTGCTTCCAGGTTGTGTGGTTTATGCTTGTCATCAAACCTATCGAAAAGGAACCCACAAATTTCCAGTTTCTGCCCCTTTTGCCATACAAATTACTTAACTAAGTTTGTTAGTACAACAAATTAAGCCAAAAGAGTATGATCAAGACCTCAATAATAATAATAATAATAGGCCAACTCTTTGTCTAGTTTAGGATAACTTCTTTGAAAATGGACCCAACTACCCTTCTGATGTCAATATTGTGTTGTGATAATAATCTATAGATGGAGCAATGGCTCAACCTTTTTCAATGTGGTATTGCTAATAATTGTTTGTTCCAACCAAAAGAACAAAAAGGGAAAAGGGGAGAAAATAAGGCCAAAACAGAGAGAAGAGGAGAGAGAGGAAGTGGGGCTGCAGGAGCTCCTAGCTGCCATTATAATATTGTCAAGCTCTATAATGTTGCTTAGAATTAATCAGTTTTTGAATTTTGGATTTGAACTTCATTCAATGTTCAATAAGTTACTGAAATCTTAACCAAACCCCACAGTTGAAGAGTTTTTGAACACCCACCTTATAAACCAAGCCAGAAATTGCAAGAAAAAGAGCTATATATATATATATATATAAGACTTGCATTATATAAGTATACAGGAAGAATTAGCCAAGGATCCTAGGCATAGTACAAAACATACAAGAAACAGTAGAACATTGTTACTAATCTGATGAAGGGTAACAAACAGAAAGGAAGACAAAAACATAAATTCAAAAGAAATCAGGATTTGAATCCCGCAACTCCTCAACATGATCTTCATATCAAAATTACATCAGATATTAGTCCAATAGAAATATTGAATCCCCCCATGCATTTGCCTCCCACAAAAACCAGCAAAGTAAAAGAAAAATAATTACTTTAATGCTTTCTACACTTTGTCTGCCAGATTTAAGTGAACAGATTTTTGTTTAATCAAGAATTCTGTTCCAGATAGTATAAAGCTGCTGAATTGACTCAAACCTTGAAATACCGATCAACGCAAGAAATCAGAAGCAATACAAAACAATGAATTACCAACAGAGAGAATATGCATCTTGATTTGTGAAAAGCAAATTTCTCAATTAAAAATTCCAGAGGACTAACAAACAACTCAAGATTAGTCTTTCAGAATTTATAAGAAAAAGATTCACGAGACGCTTTACATTACATATCTCAATCATATACAACAAGTTTCTTGTATTCTTCACCAGATAAGGCTAATTCCATCACATCCTCGGAAGTCTGAATCCTACCTTCACCCAAGAACACAGTCAACATATTCTTTGAAAACCCACTCACAAGTGCCACCCCACTCTGACTCGCAACCACTGGAACTGACGACGAGTGCCTAAGGTTCCAAAACACAATCTCCGGCACTCTGTTGTATCCTTTCTCCCTGAACTTCCTCTGTATAGCTTCATAATCTGTTTCCCATGAATTCGAATCATTCCCACGATCAACATTCCCATACGAGCCATACCCATAATAATTAACACCACGCTGCCCAGATGCCACATCAAATTCCATATCACTGAAAACAAATACCCTCTTGATCAGTTGGTCTTCTGTCAGCTTGCCCTCAACTGCAACTTGCAAGATTTGGTCAAAAACTTTCTGAAAGTCTGTATTATAGCCCCACTCCATCTCCCTTATGAATTTAGTCTTGGCCAAAAGAGAATCCCCCTTAATCAAATGAAGCTGAGGATTTTCACTGAACGTAATCACTTTCCCCTTCCAGGGCTCCTCACTTAGCTCCGAAACTAGAAGCCCCAGCGCCACGCACACTTCCATCGGAGTCCCATTCATGCTCCCGGAAACATCACAAACAGCAATGCAATTCTTGAGCTTCCCTTTCTTGGCAACATCACTCACCATTCTTTCCCACTGAAGCTCCGCCACCTCATCACTATCCTTATCATCATAATAATTCTTAGGATACAGCGACTCGATAATCTCGTGGGGAAGCAATGCCCCAGCAGCAATCTTCGACTTCCCGCTCTTCACCTTCTCAAGATATTCCTCAAACCTCTCCTTATCGTGCTTCCTAAATTGCCACTTGTAAGTCTTCATGGCCACCGAAGCAACCCTGTTATACGGCAACCCGCTCCACTCATTAGCGGTCATGTAGACCTCCGGCAACTGCAACGCCTTATGCAAGGGAGCAAGAACTTGTTTCCTCAATCTATCTCTAACCCTGTACACATAATGTGCCTCCTCAATTCCCTCGTACTCCTCTCTTGGGAAAACCCGCCTCGCAATCCCTTCGCAGATTAACAACGACGAATCGATCGTCGGGCACCATTTCCCAGCAAGAGTAATCTTATGAACCTCCCCACAACCCAAAAACGCCACGTCTGATTTCAAAAGCTCAGCAAACAAATCACAAACGCAATCGAAAAGGAACCGGTAATTAGAGTCGTTATTATACCTATCCAAAGCCTTTGCAGCCATAGAAATCAGCCTCTCTTTCCTCAAATCCTTAGCTTTCTCCTTATCCACGTACTTCGATATCGTCTCCTCCTCCTCCTCCGAAGCAACCCTCCTCTTCCCCCCCTTACTACCTCTTCTCTTAAATTTCCCAGACTTTGTTTTCTGCCGAAAACTTGCCCTTATCCGCGAAAAACGTTTCCTACTCCGGACAATTTTTTTCTCCATCTTCCTCTGCTCCCAGGCTTGCTTTGCGCGTTCTCTGATATCGGGGCCTTCGAGAAGCCGATAGAGAATCTCCGGCAAATCTTTGAGATACCCGAAATCAGCAAGTGCCTTGACATTGAGAGCCAAGGTTTTAGGGTGGGTTTTGTGGAGCCAAAGAGCAGAGGTGTAGAACCCTTTTTTATCTGACTTCCCGGTGCCTCTCACACCCCTCAGATTGCATATCAGCTTCAGGGTGGTCAGGGCGTCGTGGGCCCAGGCCAGTTGGAGCTGTTGGATCAGATACTCCGACGGGGTATCGGGCACCACTTGGAAGAAGAAGTCCAGGCAAGGGTTTCCGGTCGACAAAAACGTCGGCGAGAGGTTTTCCGTAAAACCCATCGGGAGTTCCTCGTCATAGGATCCATAGCCATAGGCATCATCGTAATCATCGTCGTTTAGTAGTTTTCCGGTCAGATGGAGATCGTCGATTCGAGAGACAATAGAGCCAACACCGGCGTTTTGTGTGGAAGAGAGGTCTCCGGCGGCCGGTGGACCTAGGAGCCGTCCCGCAGAAGCCATTGTTTGTATTGGGACGATATAGGAGTCGAAAACCTCTGTATATATATAACGTAGTAACGTTTGGAGGGTTTTGGAGGCACGTATTAACGCATTGACGAATATGTAGGGTTTTGAAGGTTTGTCTTATGAGGGTTGGGATGCATGAGATCACGTCTCTGTTTCTTGGCGGCCACGCACGGCCATTGATATTTACTATTTAGCCAAGAATATCTCTGTTTTTTTCTGATAGAGCAGTTATCACTATTATTTATTTATTATATTTAATTATTTATGATTTCTTCTTCTAAATAAAAAGGTGATAAATATGGTAAATAATAAAATTATATATGCTGTTATGGGAAAAAATCTACCACGATTGGATGTATTTTATTTTATTTTTATTATTTTTTTGTGTGGTACGTGGCAGGTAATTGTGGTTTGTGTTTTAAGGGTTAAGCTTATAAGGGAGTAATTGTGTAATTAATTAGCAAATCCTACAAAGGAAAGTCGCTATAATGTCGAAAATATCCTTGGCTAATTTTTGATCTTTGCTTTACATTGTTGTTCTTGTTCCCGTAGGAAGCTTAACCCAATTCAAATATGTCAAAATCGGATTAGGATTAGAATTATCTAGAATTTTTAGGGATATTTAACCACCAGGCCAATGATATTGATATGATATGAATATTTTTGGCCCAAGGAGAGGGAAAAAGAGAGATTCTCGAACCTGATTATCAGTGGATTGAGCTATCAATTCAAGTTAGACCAAGATATGAACAATTTGAGATCAACCACCCTTTCAAGGGAGGATATGGAAAGATTTGAAGGAGCTAAAGCTTGAGAATTTAAACACAATGCAAGAGCAGTGAACATTTTTACATTTTTTTTTTGGTTTGGTAAGCTGAGTTGACTGTAAACAGAACAAAGACACGAGAATGAACAAGGATTGATGCAAGAGTTGCAACCTTGCTCTATACAGAAGTTGCAGAAAAAGAAAAAGGGTAGTAAATGTTATTTCTAGATAAGCTACAAAATAAAGTCAAAAGCAAAAGCTTCAACGGGGCTGCTGAATGCGCCGGGGGCTGAATTTTGGGTTCATGTTCTTTCCCGGCTTCTCTGCATATTTTGCAGCTGCAACTGGGGACTTGGGGGGAACCCTTTCCTCCAAAGATTTCAGATTCTTCATCACTGCCGCAGCATTCATTTCCAAACCTATCATATCAAATCAATAACTATTATGTCAAATGCTCTACTGGGGTTTTTTTTTTTTTAATTGTTATATATGTTACATACAATATATGTGCACACCTTTGTTTTTAGAAAATTGGAGAAACTCCTCAAACTGAGTTTCCATGTTTGAAAAATCTTCTCCATCATCATCAAATTCAAAGGCCTCTGGCAGCAAATCAGCAACATCAAAGTCATCATCCACAGCATTTTCATAGAAACCATCCTCACCCTGTTGCTGGCTAAGCCAATAGTCATGGTACCATGTTGAGGTTGTGACCAGTTGCCACCATTCCGGAGAGAAATCCTCCACTTGCCGGAATGCGGCAGGAATGAAGAGAGGGGCGTTGGGGTTCAATGTCGAACTTCCTCCTGAAACCAGTGCCATGCTTTCAATCACCTCCACCAACCCTTGCTTCTTTTACCTGTAATTCAAAGTCAACAGAAGAAGATTATCAAAAGCCCGTGAATTTAGAGCTTGAAAATATCTTTTTCTAAAAAAATAATAATAATAATAATAATAATATATACCGAGAAACAAAAGAAACATCTTCATAATAATTAATCATTTTTATAATTTATTAAAACTCCCAAAAAAAAAAAAAAAAAAAAAAAAAACCCTAAAAAACTCGGATATATATATGCGCATTGAAATATCAAATGAAAATTTTCTATTTATTAAATGAAAGCGAAACCGAGGAACAGTTTCCATTTTCGCAATCATTTTCCTTTGCTTTCGCAGCAACCAAACAAAAACTCAAAATTCTTCAAATTCCACCACATTCGTGAATCAAAAACACACACAAATTTCTCGTACGGAAAAGATTTGAAACTGAGAGAGAGCATTTTTACCGTTACCTTCAGATCCAACAAACTCTCTCTGCCTTTTCGTTGAAATGAAGCTTTTTGGTTCCCCGTTCAGCGAAATATACGTGTACAGCGTGAGGATTGGGGTCATATATATACATATATATCTCGTTGGCTGGGACGGGAGCTACACGTTTGAGGTTCGGTGAACCCACTGAACCGAACCAGCCCACTGATATTGACTGTACGGCTGCCAAGTCAGCGCCAGCTGTCTTTTTGTTGACTTTCACTTAATAGCCCAAATCCAAATTCCAAATAATTCCAATACCCAAAAAGTGAATAATAATAATAATAATAATAATAATGGTAATAATCCATTTGGAGGAATTGATTGAAAGCCACATTTTCGAAATCGTCGTGAACATTGCTTCCAGGCTAATTGTGGTTTATGCTTGTTAAAAATCCTATAAAAAAGGATTGCCCACAAATCTCCAGTTTCTATTCCTTTCCCAATAAATTTTTTTATAAATTTCATTTTAGGTCGTCGAGCGAGTTTCACCTGCCCCGGCAGCCTAGGACGTGGGCCACAATCCGCCGCTATTAGGCTGCCCAAATTTCAGGGAATCCCCCTGAATTTTGAATAGATTTGTGGTGAGGTTTTGATCAACAGCCACTTGCATGATTCTCTAAAATGAACTCAAGTGAGTTTTTCTAATGAGAAAAACCATTTAATCAAATATCTAATATACACTGGCATTGCAATCATTCATGTTAAATTTACAAAGATTAGCATCTCATCCAACACTAATTACACACTCCCTTCCTTCCCTTGATGTCATTTATCCATCAGTTTAACAGCAGCAATGATTTAGATTACTACTCTTAATATAGGAAAGTTAAATCCTTTACTTGCACCCATCTGCCAAAAATCTGGATGCTTTATATATAACATGAAGAAATGAACCTTTTTTTTTTTTTTTTCTTTCTAATCAATACCTAGGCTAGCTTTTAACAGCCTCAAGCTCAATCATGCTACTGAATCTGAATGGAAAAGTAACAAACTGGTCGTGGCTTTTTCTCTTCTTGTATTCTCTCTTCAAACGGACACATCAGAAAGGAAATCTGTACTCACCTCCTGAAGCTTTTTCTTTCTTTGAGCTTCAACTTTAGTTTGGGTGCCAAGAGCAACAGATATGGCCTTTGGTAACCAAAACCCAGGTCTCTCAATAAATGGCGCTCGGTCGAGAACCAAAGGTTCTCTTAATGTTACTTCAATGCCATCATATGTCCACAATGTCAAGGTTGCTTCACCTTTGAGACCTAAAGAGAACCAACCTAAACCAGCCACTGCAATGTCAATGCTATTCACATCCCAGCTTGTTCCAGACACTTTCACTTCCCTCTCTTCCCATTTGCCTAATTCAGAAGCACGTTCTGTGCCAATGGGAGGCTGAGACAAGAAAAACCCAAATACAGTTATACAAACTATACCATGTATTAGAAGAGCAATTGTAATTTACAAAAATATCAAGACAAAGTAATCTCATTGTTTTCCAGGCATTCAAAGTTAAATTCCATCACCTAGAAGGAACTGCATTCCTCCCTTTATCACCAGTTAAATTTACATAAATCAAAACCTTAATACCACACAATACATATGATCCCATTAATGTTTTGAAAAAGAAAAAAAAGGCAGTATTCTTTTCATCGAAGATTATGATTTGAAAGGTAGATTCCCCTAAGATGATGTGATTAACTTCAAATCCTCATGGTACTAGATAACAGCCATATTTGTAGTACAAAATAACTGAAACATACACATTGTCCACTTTCATCACAAGCACCCGCATATATCAATAATTTAAGATGCACTTGCCTCTCGATAACCTTTCAAGGATACTAGATTTCAGGGTAAAGTTGTTTAGAAAACAAGGAAAGTTGTAGAAGAGAGATCTTGTGATTGCTCTTGCACCAATTGTTAGAAATTGCATGTCATCATATTACTGAGCAAGATAGACATTTCGGACAACTATTTTTGACATTACCATTTTGGAGTTCTTAAATTCTTTTATTATCTATTATTGTTACTTTTTTTTTCTTTTTTTTTTTTCGTCATGATGCACCTAGACCAAAAAAGAAGTTCTGTATGTGCTTTGGAAACTAAATCCAATCGCAGCTAATGGCCATTTTCAACAACTTTTGACAGTTAAGCTTTGGGCCTTTATATGACATTTTTGGTAAAACCAAAATTGGAGAGCTATTTGGAAAAAAAAAAAATTTATTACTAAAACAAAACAAAAAAAACAAAGTTTTTAAAACTTACCAAATAGGAAATGGGGAAAAAATTATCAGACCCTTAAAAGGAATCTATTTTAACTCCTGCAGCTAAATGTCTCAACAGCAAACAGAAGACGATAACAATGTTCTTTACAGAAATAAATGTGCATGTAGGCAATAGAACAAAAACAGCTAGAAACCTTTAAAAAATTTCCAACTCATCAATTCATCTCGATTAAGATGTCAATGTTCGCCTCATACTCCATGCATAATATTCCCCTATATCTCCCCTTCCGTCGGTGAGATAAAAATTTAAAAGAATAGGAATCAACATATATATAACTTCAATGCAAGAGCAAGTGTGACCCTGAAGGGCCAACCCACCTGGAAATCTCACCCTACAACAAGTTGGCTTCTATAATGGAGGCATATGATGTCCATGGGCAAAATCTACGGTGATCTAATGAGAAAACCAATGTTGGACTCTTCTAATCCAACCAGCAGGAAGAGTGCACTCTTATACAATTTTAAGAAAGCATTCTAAATATTTCAAAAGATAATATGCACTATACGTATGCAACTGGTGCATTATGCAGCCTGGGAACCAATATAACGCAATTTGTATTCCTTTTTAGTTCTCATACAAGAAAGGCTCATTCATGAAGAACAAATTCCTGAGAACCAACCAAGATCTATCCATCTTGGGATTGTAGTTGCCATTTTGTCATATATCTCTAAAGGGCTGGCAGGCCGAAGGGCATGCCTCATAAGTTGAGAGAGGTGTTTTGAACAAGTTGACTTCAACATGCACTGCCAATAGGAGTTTATGCACTACAACAACAAAAGAGCAGAGTTCTTTTTTTTGGATAGAACAGAAAAGATGCCTATAGTTTTGAGTGGATTCAAGTTATGGGCCCTTTCTAGTTTCTAGTTTCTCGTGTTTATGCAAGTTTGGATTGTTTAATAAACAAGCGTAAATTTCATTTAATAAATGAGCCGATCCCGAGCCAAGCACGTGCCTATTCGTGTACGGCTTTGTTCATTTATCATCCTAGCTGAACATATTTTCTTCACTCACAATGAGCTCTAGTTCAAAATGGCACCTCTTCCCTACACAAGAATAGTTTGAAGGGTGTGATCTTCAAGACTAACAGAGTGTATGTAACACTCACCAATTTTTTTTTAAAAAAAAGGTAATATGTACGTCCAGATCTACAGTTCAATCATATTATTTACCTCTTTTAAAAAAGCGATGAAAGAGTTTCCCCGGGAGCTCCTCTCCCCCTAATTCTAGATATAAACAAAGTACTTAAAAGCAGCATATATTTTGACTAACTTAGTTGTGATATATTGAGTGTTAACTCATGAAGAATAGACCCAAAAATGTCATTGGGCCCCAACAAGTGCCACTTGCACTTGGAATCCAATCTGCAACATAGAACCAGTTAAAATTTGTAATACTATTCTTCTTTCCCTTTCCTTTTTTATTTCTTGGGGGTGGGGGATATGTGTGACACGATAGTTACTGTATCCCATTTGGATAAAAAAAATTTTACCTGTAACCTAACACCAACATGGTTTCTCCAAATCTCATCAGCATTTTCTATCTTTCCCAAGTGTAGAGAAACATTTGGAGAAGCCCAAATTGTGACATAAATTGTTTCCACAGAAGCTTGACTAAGATCAAGCCTCATAAGACCACCAACATGAATGGCCTGCCCAGCCTGCAAACATTAAACATGCTAAGACTATCAGATCCAGAATAGGATCATAGATTCTGATATAATTATCATGTTCATAATAGATTGTACATTTCTATACAGTTATAGATGACGAGGCTAACAATACAAAAAGATAAAGGTATCATATTCATCTCAAACACAAATATAATTATCTACACAGCTAATTCAACTGTCTAACATTGAAACTTATCCTGTATAGCATATATTAAAGTGTTTGAAGCAATAGGCATATTAACATAATAACAGAAAAGGGAGAAAAATCCCCAATAATTATTATTATGATGTCCATTTTTCCCATGCTTGCTTCTCTAAAACATGTTTCCCTAGGCATGTTTCCCATTGGTACTGGGATTAACATAAGATGAATTGGACAAGTGTACATCAGAATCTGATGCAGTGAATTCCAATAGTCTTTAGTTAAGGCACTTGAATTGGTCATCGTGACTTGCTACAATGCTACTCCCATAAATTAATGAAAAGAGGGCCCACATATCATTTTAAAATGACTATTAAAGAAACAGAGATCAGAAGAAAGAATAAATTTTAATAAGGTCAAGCTAATGTTTCTTCAAAAATCATGTTGAAAAATCAACATAAAAATTGATACCCGATTTCCTCTTCTTTTTCTAGAGCTCAATCAGAACTTCTAGTACTTTTTCTACTTCATGATAATTCTTGTGAGGAACTTTTCCTTCCGTTAATTGCGACTCAATTGGAATACATAATGGTTCATATGAAACAATGTACAAGTAAGTTAGATACTTAAGCAGGTGCGGACAGTCAATGAGTGGTTTCACTTATAAGAACTTTCATCCACTATTCTTCTATAAGCTCTTAGTTAAAATAAGTGTATAACACATACATATATGCATACAACTGTATCTATGAAGGTGTAGGTCAAAAGTATCTTGCGATACAGTAACAAAGAACTTACCTTGATCCTATAACTCCGAGGCCGTAGCTCCTTCCGTATTTCCACCATCTTCTGCTCATCCCTGTTCAATCGCATGGACATTAAATAAGGATGTAGAAGTCCAGGAGTGTCAAACATCTTAGCCTTGGCTGACAAAATCCCTCCAATTCTCAAAATGCCAAGAGTTGTTCCAGGAACTGGGGCTTCCGTGAGCTTTGTAACTTTTGCCCCTTCTTTCTTTGCAAATGCATTGATTAGAGTAGACTTGCCAGCATTCTGAGCCCCAATTACCCACACATTCCCTCGAGGACCAGCCAATTCCTTGATGAAGGACAACAGATTCTTCACACCCAAATCCTTCTGGGAACTAACCAAATAAACCCCGCTTAGCTTGGGTGCTCCTCCAGCCTTAGCATGATGGCGAACCCATCTATCTAACCTAGCAGGTGAAATTTGCGATGGCAGAAGATCAACCTTTGTAGCCACAAGAACAAGCTTTGGTAACCTTTTGCTAAGCTTCAGGTCATCTCTGGCTCTTTCCAATGCCTTAAACAACGATTTTGCTGCCCGTTTTGGGAAAGAGCCATCAAAATCAACACAATCAACAACCATAACCACGACAGTAGCATTTGCATTCCCAGCGGGTTTCACCAACCGGGTAGCGATCAGCCTATCAAAATCAAAATCCGGTATCAAGTTTTCAGCCGTTTGGTTTTTCACCTGCCCATAATTCCTCAGTGAATGACACCGAGCACACACTGTAACCTCTTCTTTCTCTTTCTGAGCCTCCCTAGCCACCCTCTTCTTCTCCGCTTTCGACACCTTCTTCTTCTTGGCCTTCTCAATTGTGTCCTCATTAATATTACCATAACCAACCCCCGCCGGAGTAAATCCATCCAAATCCAACTTTTCCTCTTCCTCTTCCTCCATTAACTTAGCTTCCAATTCATCGGAATCCCAATCAAACTCATCCTCCGTTTCCAAATCACCTTCCCCCTCATCACTCTCATCAAATTCACCCTCAATGTCATTCACAAACCCCTCCTCCTCTTCTTCATCTTCAAACCCTAACTCACTCACCATGCCTTCCTCACCCTCTGACAGCTCTGCGACTGTCACACTCCTTTTTATATAATACCCAGGAAGGTTTGGGTCCTTATCTTGCATAAAGACCCCACAACCAGGACAAATAGGCCCATAGTTCTCATCCTCATCCCTTCCCTCACTCAAAACCGGGTTTCTACCTAATTTTCTTGGCGTAAATCTCCCACTAACTTTCTGAGTTGTTTCAATCGTTGTTTGGTTATGCTTTACTGCTAAATTAACCAATGAAACTTTCTTGCTATGTTTTTTGTTTATCTCTAAACTCAAGCCTGAGGAAAAAAAAAAACAGTGATTTTGGAAAGTGGGTTTTAATTCAAGAAAGTTAAGTAAAATGAGAGAGAGAGAGAGAGAGAGTGAATTTTTACCTGTGAAAATACGACTTTCTGTGATTGGTTTTTCTTGTATGATGCTATTGCTGAAACCTTTCGAGCTCAGCTTGGTCGTAGCTGCAGGGAGAGTGGTCGTAGATATCAATACAGCCATTTCTTCGAGATGCGAGAATGGTAGTTCTCTCTTTCCCTCACTGATGCACAGATAGAGAAGCGGGGGAGAAACGAGCAAGAGTGCGAGGGACCGGGCTCTGCAAACGCAGAGTTTGGATTTTGCTATGGTTTTTTTTTTTTTTTAACTGCCCAATTTATCCTTACAATCATTAACAGTATAAATAAGGCTAAACATAATAAGATTGATTTATTATGTTTAGCCTTTTTAAATAAGGCTAAATTGATACTCATTTTATATCAATTATTACCATTTTTTAATAAATTTTTTTTTTTTATATCATCTACTTGTTTATATTTGTTGAACATACTGGTTTACTTATAGCCCTATTACTCAACATAATAATAGCGCCAAAATTTATTCTGACCCAATTTATTGGAATAGGATCCTCTCTAATCCAAATTGGACCGGAGAATATTCAATTTATGGCTAAAATTTCTAAGAATAAATCTTAAAGTCATAAATAGGACACATGTCCAATGGTCCATTAACCAAAAATAATAATAAAATATTATTTTAGATTTAAAAAATAAATAAAAATAAAAATTATAAAATATTTTAAAAAAACTAAGGGTAGCCAGCCAGCCCATAGGGGGTGGCCGGACTACAACGAGGGTGGTTTGAGCACCCCCTAGGGCCACCCCATTCAATTTTTTTTTTTTTTTAGTTTGGCCCTAGAGTGGGGCCAGACAATCCCGTTGGGCCATGGGGTGGTTTCGACCACCCCAAACCGCCCAAACAATTTTTTTTTTAGTTTGGCCATTGGGGTGGCCGGACCACCCCCTATTGGCAGGCCGGTCACCCTTAGTTTTTTTAAAATATTTTCTAATTTTTTATTATTTTTAAAATTTTAAAATAATATTTTATTATTATTTTTGGTTAGTGGACATGTGTCCTATTTATGGCTTTAGGATTTATAAGAAGAAATCCTAGCAATAAATTGGATATTCTTCAATCCAAAATTAACTAGGAGAGGGCTGTAAACAAGGCAAACTAGGGCTATCCAAGCTTGGCTCATTTAAAATTTTTACGAGTTCGAGCTCAAGCCGAGCTCTAAAATTTAAGCTTGGCTCAGCTCGTTAAGGAAAATTCCTTGTGTGAGCCGAGCTCAAGCTCATCTAGTAGGTGAGCCAAGCCAGTCGAGCTGGCTCAGCTAATTCAAACTTTTTGGAAAAAAAAAAACTAACTTGGCTCAGTAAGAGATGCTTGCATCCTTTTTATATATTACTTAGGTGAGAAAGATTTTTTGCTTTTTCCATGTGAGACAACTGGACAAGCTAACTATTATTGTGAGAGATGTGTGCTTGATTTTATTTTATTGGTGTGTGACACTTATAAGCAAACAATTTCAAGGAAAAAGAGTTTACTCTTAACACTTAATAGTAGCAAAAAAATGTTTAATATACATGGTTAATAATACTAATATATGAAATTGACTTTAAAAAAAAAAAAAAGAGTTATATAATACATATTATATAACTTTTTTATTATATATTTTTTTTTATTTTTTTATTTTTATATTAACTAATTAGTTAACTTAGTTTAATACACACAATACAATAGTTATCTATAAATAGTTATACACTATATGACTACATTATTAGTATTTTAACACTATATATTTAGTATTTATGCTACATAATATACAAGCATAAATATAATATATAAACTATTTAATAAGTGTATATATATAAGTCACGCTAATAAAGCGAGTCGAGCCCCTATACGAGTATGTTCATGAACTTTAAACGAGTGAGCCAGGTTTTATACTAGTATGTATCGTTTAATAATTAAGTATAGTTTAATGTTCACAAGCGGCTCATTTAATAATCGAGCCGATCCTGAACGAGCTCACCGGTAACTTTGTTCGTTTACAGCCGCAAATACATAATTTTTTTGGTAGTTCCAATTTTTTTTTTTCTTTCTTTCGTGGAAAGAAAATAAAAGTGAATGTAATAGATGGCCTATTATTTGTTGCTTGCTTCATATTTTACAAAGAAAAATACAACTTGTTGATACGTATGTATTAGTGCATTATTAGATGATGTTCAAAACAATTTAGTAACTAACGTCATCAAGTTGTAAAATAATTATAAGAACATTGTAGATTCGTTTAAAAATGATGATTCAATTAAATCATGAGAGGTAAATTGTAGAAAAAAGGTGTGTTCAAATTTTGTTATGATAAATACCAAGTTAATTAATCAATTATGACATCTTAAATTGATAAGAAATTGTCTCTAAGAGGTAGTTTAATCGGCTGTTGACCCCGCCTTATGAAACGGAAATCACTAATTCGAATCCCCCTTCTCTATTCTCGTGTGTGGACACGTATATATATATAAAATAAATGACATATTTTAATTATTTAATTTAATATTCTAATGATCAATTTATTTCAATTTTTATTCAACCTTTCGTTAATTTTAAGAAAAAACTTCACTTACCCCATAATCTTTCAATATATTTGTAATTGTTGGGAGATAAAGAAGTTATAGAGTTATAGAGTTTTTATCAATATACATAGTTGAACAAAATTGATCTAGTCCAAAAGCCTAAAATAATAGGATTGGGTCCACTTAGATATGTTAACTACTTGTATTCTTTCTATTTTCTTAATGCATTAAAAAAATCTCAGAAGTGCATGCATAACAGTAATAAATCATTTAAACTTTAAAAAATTTGCAATATTGTCACCCATACTATTAAGGTTGGAGTCATCTCATTATTTATAAGAAAATAGTATATATTGGTACCAATATATATATATATATATATAGAGAGAGAGAGAGAGAGTAGTTACCCATTAAAATGCACACATATATTATCCTATTGGTATCATTTGAGATAAATTAGCAAATAATGGCTCATAATCATGTAGAGTTCAACCTCAAAAGGATCTAGTTGGAATTAGGAATAAAACTCTATAAAATCACTTCATTATATCTTTATGACTGCTAATTATTTTTTTCTAAGCCTATGACTGCTACTTAGGTAAGTCTCTCTTTACTACTTTTTGGTTTCTTTTTTTATTTTGAAGGAAGAAAATTAATTACTCGACATACAATATTGTAACATCCCTCAACACAGAAAATTAGATTATAAACATCAAGAAACCACTCTTTCCAAAAATCAAACCCAAAGATGAATATTGCAGAGAACATGAAAGCAAGCATCACATAATGGATTAATGGACCCTCATCGAGAATTTTATTTTTTTCTTTTTTTTCCATCAAAAAAAGAGAGAGGAAAAAAAAAAAAAAAAAAAGAAGTTGTTATGGTTGCATTACATTAATTACACATCACAAGGAAGAAGAAAATGCTGCAGGTACCTTAGACCATCATCCACAGTTACATACCTCCAATTCACAATACTCAAAATCCCCACACTCACCTGCTTGCTACCCTTAACCTTCCGACCACCCCTCTCTCTCTTCCTACAAAACCCCATCTTCAAATCAGCCACCATTCCGCTCACCGCCGCCGCGCAAGAGCAACATCCCGGCGACGGAAGCTCCTCCGAGAACCACCCCTCGGACCCGGGAGAAAGACTCACCTTCCCCTCGCAATCCATCATCGTAAAAACCCCTCTCCACCCTCTCAAAACCACATTCCACGTGATTTTCACATCCTCCAAACCCGCAAAGCTACACTCGGAGTTCACGTCGATGTCGAATTTGAACACCCCATTGGGGTCGACGAGCAGTTCTTCGCAGGGCTTGGCGAGGGTCACAACGGGGGAGTTTTTGGTGAGGATGTTGATGGTGAAGACGAGGCTGCCGAGGGAAAGCCGGGGATTGCCGGGCATCTGGACGCGGCGCTTGGCAGCGGCGTGGCCGATGGCGTAGAGACGGCGGTATGGAACGCTGAAGTCGGCGATGAAATGGAGGTTGGAAATAGAAGGGAAATGGGTGTCGCAAATGGGCTTCCAGAGATGGTCAGAGGACATGGAAATTGACCATGACTTGCACGCGCAGGAGGCGACGGCGAGGCTTCTGACGTCAAGGCGGTGAGCAACAAGCACGATGACTTCCCATGGAGGTGACACGGTGGCGGAGGAGGCTGTGACCGTGAGAGACATGGGAATCAACTGCATTTGTGTTTGAAATCGAAGATGGCTGAGCGGTTGGTGTACATATATATACATGACGTATATGTATACGTTAGTTTGAATTTTGGAGGGTTTTGGGGGCGACACGTGTAGGGCAAGGATGTTATGCATGGGATGCATTGTAGCATTCCTCTATGCATGGGCGATAGCAGCCACGTTAGATTGGACGCTGATGTGGCGAAGCGTCTGACTGGCATACACGTGCACGTCTTGGATGCTCACGCGTAGCTTTTCCTTTTTCTCAGGTGAATGTCGTGGCCGTACGTCCAATTTACAAAAGTGATTCATATTTAAAAAAAAAAGGGTCCCACAAACATTTGCATTTCCCGCTCATTTAAAAATGATAAAGCGGTAACTTGCTATTCACACTTCCAAACGAAACCGCACCAAGCAATGGCGCGAAGAAAAATCTCTTCATCGTCTTCCGCTCCAATTCCAATCGGTAAATCACAGACAACAAAAAATCCTAACCCTAGTAATCGAATACTTTATTAAGCCCATTCCTAATTTCTTTTACATTTCCGTCTCTCACAGGTAACTGCGAGGTCACGGTCGAAGCAAGCAACTTCAGCTTCCAATCGGACCCCAACAGCCTCCAAATCTCACTCTACAAAGGCGCAAGGGTCATAATATCAGGTACTGATTCAACCCACTTACGGTTTGGTTCCACTGGATTTGCAGTTCGTTTGGTTGCCGAGAAAACGAAGGAAAGTATGGAATTTACTGAAATTCAACAGGGGCAGGATTTGCAATGTTTCTTTCTTTTATTTTCCTACGTTTTCTTAGGAAACAAACAAAGGGTTTGAAATGGGTTTTTTTCTCATTTGGGTTGCTGTTTAAAGCAGTGATGGAAGAGATGAATAGAAAGATCAGTAGTCATATTGGGGATTCGGATTCTGAAGGGAAAGGTACATTATGTTTTGAACTGTGAAAATTTGTTGATAATGTTCGACGCTTGAGAATTTTGGAGGTGTATATTATAATACTTTGATGGGTATTTATCGAATGAAACTTTTTTTTTTTTTTTTCTGTGGCTTATTTAGAGGAGGAGGAGAAAGTTTCTTTAATGCTACTTAATCCTAAGGACGCCGATAGCTGTACTAAATCTTATCTTCAGGTACGTCGCTCTATGTGTACGCACACACACGTCTATCTGCTTGTGCTTTATGCTTGAATTTATTAGGTAGAAAAGGGTACACTCTTTATCAATCCGTCTTGCAGGAAGTACTAAAGATGTACATGAAGGAGCTTCCCGCAATGAATTATGCTGCCAATACTGGAAAGCAGTCGATGTTCCTGGAAAGATGTGTAACAAATGGGTATAAAAATGTCCTGCATTGTATGCCTATAATGGTTTTGAAAGTTTCACCTGTTATTAAATCTTATGTATGAACTATGCTATGCTAACTGAATGTCTATTACTGCATAATTACATATGCGTTTTGAAATTTGTAGCATGTCTGATACTAAGTTGCATAGCAAGGTCAAAGTAGCTTTCAATCATAAATACAATTTTTTTTTTGTTTTTTTTTGCAGGAAGTATTGTACGTTGCTTTTGAAATCCAACTCTTTGGGAGAATTCGGAGAGGTAGGTTTGCCATGCGGTTTTAGGCATGTTTAATAATGTATAAGTGGAAGGGGTGTTAACTTGTGCCTCGTAAATGAGAAATAGGTGCAGTATGATATCAATTTTGTATTGTGCACAAATATGTATCCATTTCCACCTTATTTTAAAACACGACTCTCTCTGTGTTCTTATTGAATGAGAAAAAATTTGCTTTTGTTTCAAGTCAAACATTCCTTGATATTGTGTCCTATGGGTGACATTCGAGAACGAATTAGTGCAAACAAAGAAGAAATGTAGCTTATAGAAGCTTGTGAGGGCACAATTAGTTAAACAGGCGGCATAGTCGCATATGCTCCTTGTGTCTTTCCCTCTAAATTTTGTTGTTTCCCCAGCACAGTATTAAAATTCTGCATTTCAGTCAGCAGAATCAACACGTCAGTGGAGATATATAGCTAGTTTCTTTAGTATGTTCACTTGGTTTTTTATTCTCTTTTATTGTAGGTTATAGCTGCAATTACTTATCAAATAATTCCTGCTGATACTCAACATGCTGAGATCCCTCTTGCTGCCGTTAGGTCAATTTACCAACACAAGGTATTTTCTTTTCTTTCCTTTCATTTGCATTTCCCTTCCATGTCATTTTGTGGTTTCTCATGGTTAAAGATGTAATTAAATGCAGGCTGTTCCACTGCAAGGAATGGAATTGCATTCCAAAAAAACAATGTCCAGTGTCTAGTTTGAGGACTAATTTTCATTCCCTTGGTTTCATATCATATAATGGAGAAATTAAAGCAATTACCTTTATTAGGATTTCCAAACAGGGAAGTTAGATACATAGTGCAAAGAGGGATTTAGCAAGCTTACAACTTGAAAAGTTCATTTAACATGATTTTAGTTCTTTGAGGGTACCCTAAATTTCAGATCTCTTTGTATTTCAAGATTCGATAACAAAATACATATTTTGAAGCATGCTTACACTACAAACAACTAGATGTTCACTTTGTTATGTTTTGCATATATTATTTCTCATCCATATACTTTTAAGTCCTTCCCTCCTCCCTTGTTTTGTTGATCTAGTAGTACTTATGCAACTCAAAGAGAAATTACTTCGTAAAGTTAATTGACATTTTCAGGGTTTCGGTTGCCTGTTGTACATGGAATTGAGAAGGAGACTGCAAAGTGTTGGTATTCGCACAATATTCTGTTGGGGAGACAAGGAATCTGAGGGGTTTTGGCTTAAACAGGTAATTAGTGATGAAATATTGGTGAAGCCTGGAGCAGGACAAAGTCATAGACTTGAAGGCATAGCTGCTTGTTGGTTTTGATGATTATTGTAAAATTATCTTTTCATATATATATATATATATATATATATATAATGAAAATGGATAGAGTTGTGTAAGCAAGATTTTATGTTTCTTTTTTCGAAGTTACACTTCATTGAGAAGGAAATGTCTAAAATAAAGTAATACCTTTCAGATTGTTCTGGTTACTTTTTTTTTTTCACAAAAATGATTACAATTGCAGGGATTTGTATCAATAGCACAGGTGAATGCCAAGGGTAGACCTCTCAGGCTACCTATTAAAGCTGACATACGTAGAGCATTATGCTTTCCTGGTGGTTCAACCCTAATGGTTTCGCATCTTAACAAGGATTGTTCAGATAATTCTGCAGATTTGTTAAGATTGCGTTTGCCATTAAAGCCTCATGAGAAGAGTTCGTCGTCTACTGCTTGTGGAGTTCAACAGCTTGGACATTCTAGAAATGAAAAAATTTCAACTGAAGGGTTGATGAATGATGGGCTCTCCAGGGAGGACGACAATTTAGGTGGTAGGTAGTAGTTACGTCATTTCTTTGAAAATTTACCGTGGTTTCATGGTAGAGAAAATTAAAAACAACTGTGATCTTTGAACATCTTACTGGAGTGGATTTTGTTTTCAGCATCGTAAGAACACTTGGTTTCTTCCTCTGGATGGGTATCCTTATTCGAATACCAAGAAAATCAAAATGAGTAGATACCTTAAAACCTCAAAATTGATCATATTATTTTTTCTACTGCCTGTGTAGACCCATATTCAAATGCTGTTGAAATTGGAGTGCATAAATATGTTTTGATGTAGTTTGGAAGCACCAGCTTGTTAAATATCTCTTTGCAAGCAAATATTCAGATGCTATTGCAGTAATGTATGCAAACATGACTGTTTTAAAGAGGTTCTTAGAGTTGGGATTCATTGCGTGGTTCTAAGGATCCACTTTCTTTTGCAGGAGCAGACTGCAATAACATGGCTGGTGGTCCAGAGCTATCCAAGAAAGGAGCTGATCCGAATGTGAAGCATTGTTCTTGTTCTACACAAGGTGCAAAGAGGAGGGTTTGGGAAGCCTCTTTATCCTCATTGAAGTCAAAAAAAGTAAAGGGAAGTCATTCAATTGACTGTCAGGTAGATTCTACCTGTGGCTTAGCTTTCGGAAGTGTTGAGAATGATTCTTGTTTTCAAGGATGTTCCTTGGAGACTTCAAAAAACACATCTTTGGTGAGAGATACTCCTAGAGTTCCATGGAGTCGTAATTGCATGGAAAAGATTGCTGAAGAACATGGATCAGTTAATGTAATGCCAGAAGCTTTGGCCAGTACAGATTTTCAGTCAAAGAGAGAATGCTTTAGAATCATTTTGATGAATATTGCTGATGATGCTAAGAGAAATCATCTCATAAAGGTATACCCAGTCTAGTTACCTTGTTTGGAATTAATCCCATATTGATATCATAGGGGATCCTTGTTTTATCTTATGAAAAGCATAAATTTCCATTTATCTTGCGGTATTACATGTAACATGTATAGAGTTTTTTGTTGTTGAGCATTAATTTTTTTCATATATATAGGTAATTGAAGACCTTGGTGGTGCTGTTGTCTCTGATGGAAGTTTAAGCACACATGTTGTCACGGGAAAAGTGAGAAAAACATTGAATTTCTGCACTGCTCTGTCTTCAGGGTTAGTTTTATTCTTAAAAAGCAACGCCACATGGATTCATACTCTTTGCTTTCATTGCTAAACTTGATCACATTTACTAACTCACTGGATCTGCAGTGAGTAACCACCTTGGACATTTCAGGCCACCCACTTTTTTTTTCTTTAATAAATAAGATTTTGTATGTCTCATTATTTCCCAGAAGGGGAGATCCTTGAAATCTTTTTCTTGAAATCTCAATGTGAACTGGCTGGTCTTCCATTTTTTCTTGATTATCTTCTGAATTCGGATTTAATCCCGAATTTTGTTTTTTCATACATGGTAATTGCAGTGTCATCCAAAGTTAGGTCTTGTGCTATTTTGTTGTTTCCAAGTTGAACTGTGTTTTCTCTTTCTCATTATTTTCAGTTATTTTTTTAACTTCATACCGGGGCTTTTTTTTTTTGTTGCTGTTCATGTAAGTTTGGATATTAGTGTTTTTAGTTACTCCTATTTTTATGTGATTCATATGAGGGATTGTGAGATTATTAATAAAAAAACTATCTATTTGAAAAGAGAA
>NC_081549.1:3733409-3758205 GCF_901000735.1 Corylus avellana | reverse complement strand
CGTCTTGGATGCTCACGCGTAGCTTTTCCTTTTTCTCAGGTGAATGTCGTGGCCGTACGTCCAATTTACAAAAGTGATTCATATTTAAAAAAAAAAGGGTCCCACAAACATTTGCATTTCCCGCTCATTTAAAAATGATAAAGCGGTAACTTGCTATTCACACTTCCAAACGAAACCGCACCAAGCAATGGCGCGAAGAAAAATCTCTTCATCGTCTTCCGCTCCAATTCCAATCGGTAAATCACAGACAACAAAAAATCCTAACCCTAGTAATCGAATACTTTATTAAGCCCATTCCTAATTTCTTTTACATTTCCGTCTCTCACAGGTAACTGCGAGGTCACGGTCGAAGCAAGCAACTTCAGCTTCCAATCGGACCCCAACAGCCTCCAAATCTCACTCTACAAAGGCGCAAGGGTCATAATATCAGGTACTGATTCAACCCACTTACGGTTTGGTTCCACTGGATTTGCAGTTCGTTTGGTTGCCGAGAAAACGAAGGAAAGTATGGAATTTACTGAAATTCAACAGGGGCAGGATTTGCAATGTTTCTTTCTTTTATTTTCCTACGTTTTCTTAGGAAACAAACAAAGGGTTTGAAATGGGTTTTTTTCTCATTTGGGTTGCTGTTTAAAGCAGTGATGGAAGAGATGAATAGAAAGATCAGTAGTCATATTGGGGATTCGGATTCTGAAGGGAAAGGTACATTATGTTTTGAACTGTGAAAATTTGTTGATAATGTTCGACGCTTGAGAATTTTGGAGGTGTATATTATAATACTTTGATGGGTATTTATCGAATGAAACTTTTTTTTTTTTTTTTCTGTGGCTTATTTAGAGGAGGAGGAGAAAGTTTCTTTAATGCTACTTAATCCTAAGGACGCCGATAGCTGTACTAAATCTTATCTTCAGGTACGTCGCTCTATGTGTACGCACACACACGTCTATCTGCTTGTGCTTTATGCTTGAATTTATTAGGTAGAAAAGGGTACACTCTTTATCAATCCGTCTTGCAGGAAGTACTAAAGATGTACATGAAGGAGCTTCCCGCAATGAATTATGCTGCCAATACTGGAAAGCAGTCGATGTTCCTGGAAAGATGTGTAACAAATGGGTATAAAAATGTCCTGCATTGTATGCCTATAATGGTTTTGAAAGTTTCACCTGTTATTAAATCTTATGTATGAACTATGCTATGCTAACTGAATGTCTATTACTGCATAATTACATATGCGTTTTGAAATTTGTAGCATGTCTGATACTAAGTTGCATAGCAAGGTCAAAGTAGCTTTCAATCATAAATACAATTTTTTTTTTGTTTTTTTTTGCAGGAAGTATTGTACGTTGCTTTTGAAATCCAACTCTTTGGGAGAATTCGGAGAGGTAGGTTTGCCATGCGGTTTTAGGCATGTTTAATAATGTATAAGTGGAAGGGGTGTTAACTTGTGCCTCGTAAATGAGAAATAGGTGCAGTATGATATCAATTTTGTATTGTGCACAAATATGTATCCATTTCCACCTTATTTTAAAACACGACTCTCTCTGTGTTCTTATTGAATGAGAAAAAATTTGCTTTTGTTTCAAGTCAAACATTCCTTGATATTGTGTCCTATGGGTGACATTCGAGAACGAATTAGTGCAAACAAAGAAGAAATGTAGCTTATAGAAGCTTGTGAGGGCACAATTAGTTAAACAGGCGGCATAGTCGCATATGCTCCTTGTGTCTTTCCCTCTAAATTTTGTTGTTTCCCCAGCACAGTATTAAAATTCTGCATTTCAGTCAGCAGAATCAACACGTCAGTGGAGATATATAGCTAGTTTCTTTAGTATGTTCACTTGGTTTTTTATTCTCTTTTATTGTAGGTTATAGCTGCAATTACTTATCAAATAATTCCTGCTGATACTCAACATGCTGAGATCCCTCTTGCTGCCGTTAGGTCAATTTACCAACACAAGGTATTTTCTTTTCTTTCCTTTCATTTGCATTTCCCTTCCATGTCATTTTGTGGTTTCTCATGGTTAAAGATGTAATTAAATGCAGGCTGTTCCACTGCAAGGAATGGAATTGCATTCCAAAAAAACAATGTCCAGTGTCTAGTTTGAGGACTAATTTTCATTCCCTTGGTTTCATATCATATAATGGAGAAATTAAAGCAATTACCTTTATTAGGATTTCCAAACAGGGAAGTTAGATACATAGTGCAAAGAGGGATTTAGCAAGCTTACAACTTGAAAAGTTCATTTAACATGATTTTAGTTCTTTGAGGGTACCCTAAATTTCAGATCTCTTTGTATTTCAAGATTCGATAACAAAATACATATTTTGAAGCATGCTTACACTACAAACAACTAGATGTTCACTTTGTTATGTTTTGCATATATTATTTCTCATCCATATACTTTTAAGTCCTTCCCTCCTCCCTTGTTTTGTTGATCTAGTAGTACTTATGCAACTCAAAGAGAAATTACTTCGTAAAGTTAATTGACATTTTCAGGGTTTCGGTTGCCTGTTGTACATGGAATTGAGAAGGAGACTGCAAAGTGTTGGTATTCGCACAATATTCTGTTGGGGAGACAAGGAATCTGAGGGGTTTTGGCTTAAACAGGTAATTAGTGATGAAATATTGGTGAAGCCTGGAGCAGGACAAAGTCATAGACTTGAAGGCATAGCTGCTTGTTGGTTTTGATGATTATTGTAAAATTATCTTTTCATATATATATATATATATATATATATATAATGAAAATGGATAGAGTTGTGTAAGCAAGATTTTATGTTTCTTTTTTCGAAGTTACACTTCATTGAGAAGGAAATGTCTAAAATAAAGTAATACCTTTCAGATTGTTCTGGTTACTTTTTTTTTTTCACAAAAATGATTACAATTGCAGGGATTTGTATCAATAGCACAGGTGAATGCCAAGGGTAGACCTCTCAGGCTACCTATTAAAGCTGACATACGTAGAGCATTATGCTTTCCTGGTGGTTCAACCCTAATGGTTTCGCATCTTAACAAGGATTGTTCAGATAATTCTGCAGATTTGTTAAGATTGCGTTTGCCATTAAAGCCTCATGAGAAGAGTTCGTCGTCTGCTGCTTGTGGAGTTCAACAGCTTGGACATTCTAGAAATGAAAAAATTTCAACTGAAGGGTTGATGAATGATGGGCTCTCCAGGGAGGACGACAATTTAGGTGGTAGGTAGTAGTTACGTCATTTCTTTGAAAATTTACCGTGGTTTCATGGTAGAGAAAATTAAAAACAACTGTGATCTTTGAACATCTTACTGGAGTGGATTTTGTTTTCAGCATCGTAAGAACACTTGGTTTCTTCCTCTGGATGGGTATCCTTATTCGAATACCAAGAAAATCAAAATGAGTAGATACCTTAAAACCTCAAAATTGATCATATTATTTTTTCTACTGCCTGTGTAGACCCATATTCAAATGCTGTTGAAATTGGAGTGCATAAATATGTTTTGATGTAGTTTGGAAGCACCAGCTTGTTAAATATCTCTTTGCAAGCAAATATTCAGATGCTATTGCAGTAATGTATGCAAACATGACTGTTTTAAAGAGGTTCTTAGAGTTGGGATTCATTGCGTGGTTCTAAGGATCCACTTTCTTTTGCAGGAGCAGACTGCAATAACATGGCTGGTGGTCCAGAGCTATCCAAGAAAGGAGCTGATCCGAATGTGAAGCATTGTTCTTGTTCTACACAAGGTGCAAAGAGGAGGGTTTGGGAAGCCTCTTTATCCTCATTGAAGTCAAAAAAAGTAAAGGGAAGTCATTCAATTGACTGTCAGGTAGATTCTACCTGTGGCTTAGCTTTCGGAAGTGTTGAGAATGATTCTTGTTTTCAAGGATGTTCCTTGGAGACTTCAAAAAACACATCTTTGGTGAGAGATACTCCTAGAGTTCCATGGAGTCGTAATTGCATGGAAAAGATTGCTGAAGAACATGGATCAGTTAATGTAATGCCAGAAGCTTTGGCCAGTACAGATTTTCAGTCAAAGAGAGAATGCTTTAGAATCATTTTGATGAATATTGCTGATGATGCTAAGAGAAATCATCTCATAAAGGTATACCCAGTCTAGTTACCTTGTTTGGAATTAATCCCATATTGATATCATAGGGGATCCTTGTTTTATCTTATGAAAAGCATAAATTTCCATTTATCTTGCGGTATTACATGTAACATGTATAGAGTTTTTTGTTGTTGAGCATTAATTTTTTTCATATATATAGGTAATTGAAGACCTTGGTGGTGCTGTTGTCTCTGATGGAAGTTTAAGCACACATGTTGTCACGGGAAAAGTGAGAAAAACATTGAATTTCTGCACTGCTCTGTCTTCAGGGTTAGTTTTATTCTTAAAAAGCAACGCCACATGGATTCATACTCTTTGCTTTCATTGCTAAACTTGATCACATTTACTAACTCACTGGATCTGCAGTGAGTAACCACCTTGGACATTTCAGGCCACCCACTTTTTTTTTCTTTAATAAATAAGATTTTGTATGTCTCATTATTTCCCAGAAGGGGAGATCCTTGAAATCTTTTTCTTGAAATCTCAATGTGAACTGGCTGGTCTTCCATTTTTTCTTGATTATCTTCTGAATTCGGATTTAATCCCGAATTTTGTTTTTTCATACATGGTAATTGCAGTGTCATCCAAAGTTAGGTCTTGTGCTATTTTGTTGTTTCCAAGTTGAACTGTGTTTTCTCTTTCTCATTATTTTCAGTTATTTTTTTAACTTCATACCGGGGCTTTTTTTTTTTGTTGCTGTTCATGTAAGTTTGGATATTAGTGTTTTTAGTTACTCCTATTTTTATGTGATTCATATGAGGGATTGTGAGATTATTAATAAAAAAACTATCTATTTGAAAAGAGAATTTATCTGATGACCAGGAACTTCAAAGAAGATCTCAGTTACTTGTTGATTATTATCCATTATTTATTTGGTTTAACTTAGTAAGTTGCTTACACTGTTCTTGCATATTTTTGATACCTTGTAAGTACACAATCTACGAGTTTGATACTGGTCAAGGTTATTGGTTTCTTTAAGTGGTATTAAACTAAGCCCTCTTCTGATGTTATGCAACTTAACTTTGTTAGTATCAATTACAATGTCTAGAGAACAAATTGTATTCTTGACAGTCACAATTACTTGGAAGAAAGAGGGAAGAAATTGAAAAATTAATTGTAGATGCCTATTACCTGCAAGAGTAAGTTCCTTTGTGCTCAGCATTGTTATTTTGAGGATTTTATTTTTATTTTAGCTCCTATAAATTTTGTGTAGTTTGTTCTTATAAAGTATGGGTTTCTTCCTCTCAGAGCTTATTTATCTTGCTACTATTTTTCATGCTTTCACAGAGCTACGTTCATTCATATGTATACATGGTTTTTAGCTATACATAGTGATTTATAATTATTGATGCATTGCCCATTATGCAGAGCTTGGATAGTTTCACCTAGTTGGTTGAAAGAAAGCTTCCGTGAAGGTAGATTTGTTGGTGAGTTAGGAGGACTAACTAGTTTTTTACTCTCATAATTATCTAAGCACTTCTAATATATCTTTTTGGTTTTCCACCTTAATTTACCAGATGAATTACCCTACATATTGAATGATGAACAATATATGTTGAAGTACAGAGCTGAGCTAAAATGTGCAGTTCTCAGAGCAAAAGCAAGTCCTCAAGCTTTGCTCAAAGGGTATTATGTTTGCATAGCAACTCATGTTCAACCCCCTGCTAAGACTCTATCTGCCATTGTCAGGTCTGCTGGTGGAGAGGTAAGTTTTAAGAAGCTCGCTGAGTTCTGAATATTGATTATCTTGTAGATTGTATTTTATATTTACAAATGCATTCTAGCGCATGTAAAAGTTACCAAAATGACAGGATGAATGAAATGATATTTTAGTGAGATTCGTGCTTTCGAATGTATTGATGATCTACACGTTTTTCAATCTCCAAACAATGCTTATAGAAAAGTAAAAGATATGACAGAATCTCTAATGTTAATACAATTTCATTTTTGTCAGACAAGTTCATGCTCAAGTGACTTGAGCATTTGCAAGTTTTTCATCATAAGGTTCTCTTTTACTGCCATGTTTACAAATGAACCATTGAGGCTTGTAGGAAGTGAATGTCACCCATTGTTTTGCAGCAAAAACACACTTGAAATTGAAAATTTTGAACTCAGCCATCATCAAATTGATATCTTTAGGTAGGCAGACCTGGGCGAGGATGGTTATATATATATATAATTTATCATTATTAACTAACTATTGATTTAACATTCAGATTATTCGTGGGCTGGATAAAGTGAAGAAAGCATCCAAAACAGTCTTTGTGGCATGTGAAGAAGACATGGAAGAAGCATTGTTGGCTGCAAAGAAAGGAATATGGACTTTCAGTAGTGAGTGGTTAATGAACTGCATAATGAGACAAGAGGTCGATTTGGAGGCTCCCCAATTTGCAGAGTCCCTGTAAGAAAGACTTTCACAAATTTTGTAGATCAACAGTTGAATGTAAAGCTCTTTCTCTCTTTGAATCCCAACAACTTCAATGACCTCATTCTTTTGGGACCCAGTTTCTTACCAGCCCTCTGTACAACAGTCAAAGTCAATTACAAAAATTCACGTGAATAAGTAGTAAATATGCTGGTTCACGTGAAATGAATTTCCCTGACAAAAGATTACAGAGCAGGTGAAAATCGGAGAGAAATCGCAGTTCATGCGAAAGCTGTGTTTTTTGTTTCTCATGGTGTCTTTCACGCGCTCTCCTGTAAAATCTCCTATATAAACAAGCTCCTCCCTCGTTTGGAATGAAATCTCTTCATTTCAAAGGAAATGAAAAGAAAGTAGTTAGTACAACCTTCTTGTTTTGTCTAACTAATTTCTCTTCATTTCCATTAAAATGGAGAGGATCCTTTCGGCCTTCTTTAACATACATATGGTTTAAAACACGAGCAATGCTATGCTTACAAAAAATTTTACAAAAAAAATTTGTAAGTGATGCGCATAATATGAATGGAAAAATGATAAATTTAAATTTTGAAAATTTTAATTATGTTGTGCAAAGTCATTTTTTAAAAAGCTTTTTTTTTTTTTAAAAAAAAAAACTTTTTGGTAAGCCTAACATTTATCCTAAAACAAGCATGCCGGCAGAAGGGTTCGACGCCAAGATCACGTCGATAACTACGGCCGCCACGGAAGGCCTCCGTCGGTGTTTCATGTAAGTAGTTATTTCTTCTAAAGTTATATGTGCTTGTCCGCAAAGTTTATGTAATATATTTTCTTTCATTTTCCCTTTCTAAACATCCAAAATTTTATTAGTCTTTGTTATTTTTATTTTTTTTGGATGAATACTTTCTAAAGTTATCTTATTTGTATTATCTACAGTCTTGGAGAACATTTTACGTTGTAATCGGCCGGTTTGCTTTGAGAGAATATGTTGGTAAATAAAATTTACCTCCGATTATGCCTAATATTTCTCCAAAGTAGCATCTTTCAAATGATAAATATGTAATTTTTTTTTTGTTATTCCCTAATTAAATGATTTTTTTTTCATATTATCATATTTTTTCTTTTTCTATTATTATTATTTTTTATTTTTTATTTTTTATAAACAGATTTATTAAAGAAGAATAGAATATTGACAGATTTTTGGAGAATTTTTGAATTGGAACAAAATTAAAAAATTGTTAGGATTTGACCCAAATTTTGTAGTAATAATCGGTGTTTATATTACTATGGAGACATTTACAATTGGTTGCGAATTATGGCTGCTAATTTCATCTTTGAATTTTTTTTTGCTCGGTCAATCCACGATTTCTTGATGGCAATGGTATGATAAATTTTCGATACTTAGTAACAATATTAACGAATGATTAGTGGAATGATACTTTTATTAAACTTTCTATATACTTAAAGTATTCTTTCAAAAAACTGTACAATTTGTTTGACAAGTAGACTAGAAGCTTGTTTCTTATAAAGTTTTTTGAAAAGAACTACTAAAGTCTATAAGAAGCTTAATAAAATAAATATTTTGCGGCTGATCGTTGATTAATATTGTTACTGAGTATAAAAAATGAAGCATATCATCAAACACTATCATGAAATCGTCTATTTTTTTTTGACGGGTTTAGGCATCAAATGAGAATTTAAAGCTGAGATTAGTAGCCTTAATTCGCAATCTCCTGTATATGTCTGTACAACAATATGAAAATCGGTGATAACTACAATTTGGCGGACTACGCTTTTAATACTTTTGTTCCATTCAAAAAAATTCCATGGATTTTTCAATTTTCTTGCCCCTCTCTTTGTTCCTTCTTGCCCCTTTCTATTTGTTGGTTAACAGCTATAATCAAACCCAGAAATTGCAACATATTATAGTTATCATTCTGTTGATTTTTGTCTTTGAATTTGTAGACTGAATATAGTTGATTTGCTGATATACTGAGAAGTTTAATCACAAATCACGCTGATTCAGTCAATTAAGATCTGCTAATGCTGTATTTCTTCCTATAAATTGCAACAAATGCAACTTGAAATTAACAAAAGAATGTGAAAATTAGCCCAAAATCAAAAACAATAATTGGGATTCAAATTCCATTAAATGAACAAAAAACCAAACAGCTGCCAGCCTTAGCAACTTCCAATCCTGGCCGTTTATAGAAGTACAGCAGATGTCCTGTTCTTTTTTCAAACTACAACATGGAAGCAAAATCCTGTTCTGACCCAGCAGACTCACCTGACGGTCTACGTCTGGAGGAAAAATTGAGGATAAGGTAAACAGAGTGAGATTTCCAAGGTTGAGCTGAGTCCCCGTTCTGTTTCGGAAGCGGCCTCACCTGCTTCTCAATCATGGCGACAGTGGCGGCAGAATTCCTTTTTGTGAGAGAAGCCATTGCTTCTTCTTCTTCTTCAAGAAAGAGCAACTCACAGACTCGGTTTCTTCTGCACTCCACAGTTCGAGCTTCTTATCCCATGGATGGCAATGACAAGGCCTACGAGCAACTGGGTTTGTTCCCATTTCCCTCTCTCTCTCTCTCTCTCTCTCTCTCTCTCCATATGTATATCATGTGTGTCTGTGTGAGGGCCAAGGATATTTGAACTTCTTTTACGTTCTTGGTGCGAAATTTTGGAATTGGTAACATTGTTGCTTCGGAATTCACTGTGAGAGTTCAAATATGAAACTGGGCATGTCCGACTGTAACTTGAATTAAATGGGGTTTTTGCTAACACATCTACTGTTTGAGACAATTTCTCAATTAGGTTTGTTTATGCGTTGTTTGGTTTTTAAGAGTGCTGAGTTTGAAGCTTGACATTTTGTTATCTATCCGAGAAGTAAAGTTTTGATTGTGAGGTTGGAACATTCTTTTTTATTGAGCAAAGTGAGCTTCGTTGTTGTTTTTCCTTTCTTTTGGGTTTAATATCCTTTTGGAACTGCTTTCCTCGGTTATAAAAGCCAAGAGAGCTTTGTTTTTACCTCCTATGAGCAAGAATATTGTTTCCAATGCTAATGAAAACGGAGCCTAGGAAATCCAAAAATTTAATATTTCTGCTTAGGCTAAAAGTTGCTTATGTCTTACTTGATTTGATCAATTGTTATTTTGTGGAACGGCAAGATTGGAGAATTGTGCGTTTTCTGCTTACCTTTCACTGACACAATGTAGCTTGGTGTTTTTGTTAACGACTTAACGCACAAATATATTGTCATTATTTGGGCAGTTTATGTTTGACCTTTGCAGTAAGATATACTTCACGAGGGTTTGTTTGAATGGTGATAGACTGATAGTATGTGGATGATTATACTATATGACTTAATAGTCATTTTTTTTTAGTAAGTTTTTAATAGTCTTATTTATATGAGGAAACATCAATACTTAGCTGGAGTTTGGTTCCAACTAGAAAAACGAAAGATTGAATTGAGGGTAAAATGTATTAGCACCCTCTGTGTTTTGATGATGTTCCATCAAGACTCCATAGGTTTTTTTCATCTTTCTTTTCAATTTTTCTAATGACATACCCTATGCTACTTAATTGCTTTAATCAATACTTTTCCTCACCATATCATACCATGTGGGCAATAAATTTCAAACTTCCATTTTGCATTATTATTATTATTATTATTATTCTTAAAAAAATTACAATTGGTTATAGGAAAAAGGGAAAAGAAAATCAGAAGCACTCAATCATCCTCCACATTCAAGTGAAGCAAGTAGAGTTGCTGAGAGTGGGGCCTGATATTTGGGAGTATGTGGAATAAGAGGATGGCGGACATGGTGTGGGACTCGGGATGAGGGGAGAAGTAGAGGAGATGGGCGAGTTAGAGGGAGAGGGAGTATGTGTGGGACTGCTTGTAGTGGTTGAAGAAGGTTGGCTGGTCGTTGGTGGGGGACATGAGATTTCAACTGCTTTTGCACAGGTTGTTTCTTATCGAAAATTAAAGATGGTTTTCTGAGTTTCTTTTAAGACCCATCTTGTACTCTGAATTTTGGCCGTTGTACTGTTTGTTGAAGGTTACTGGAGAAGCTTTCTGATATCATTTTCTATATTTTATGGCTTTGCAATGATTGAACAAGACGAATTAGGATGGGATTTATTGAAATTTCCTACTAGATTAGTAGACTGGTATCTTTCTTGTGGGGGCCCATGCTGAATGCCTTTTCAACCAGCCCCACCCAAGCTCCCTATCCACCAGCTCGCCCATCTCCTCCAGTCCTCCCCTTGCCATGCGCTATGTCTGCCATCCTTCTCTGCTGCGAACTAACTGATATATTTCCCTGAACCAACTCCACTTGCTCCACTTGGATGTGGAGCATGAGGGAAGGAGTTGATTTGTACGCTTACTTAACAGTTGGGATGCTCATGTCAAAAAAAAAAAAAAAAAAACAGTTGGGATGCTAAAAGATTAATTGAAAAAACCTAAGGGGTCGGTAGAATACCATCAAACACGAGGGTGTTAGCACATTGTACCCAAAGTTCAGTGGTCACTAAAGAATTCAGCTTATTTCATAGTAACTAAAATTTAGGTGCTTGGTGCAAATATGAGAAAATCCTAAATCAATGAATTTAAGGAGAAAATATGTAAGAGGGCTTTGCCTTTTTTCTTTTCATTAAATAATTATTTATAACAAAAATGAATTTAATGAGAAAATATGTAAGTATGTGGATTTGACCCAAAAAAAAAAAAAAAAAATCCATTTGAAAGTGGGAGATGTTTGGGGGCATGCACCACTGTCAAATACCTATTACTTATTCATTCAGTATTCCAGACTATAATACATAACGGTAACTTTTGATGATACAAAGTAATTCTAGTAAATTTCCCATATTGTACTGTATGTTCCGTATGCTAATGGGTTCATGTGTCACCTGTGAGAACATATACACCTCTTTTCCGTTGTGGCCGGTAGTGTGGGCTTGGTGTCTGTGTTTGCGTGTGGTCATAGGCATATTCCTTTTACAGAACGAAAACAACTCTTGGAAGTAGGTTGGCAATTTGTTTTTGCCACTTCAGCAAAGCCTGATGAGAAATAAATTTGTTACCCTAGTGGATAATTTGTTCATACTGTGATACCTCACTGCTGTATTTTTTTTTACCTCTTTCTAGGATCGGAATTGACAGCTAGAACTTTTTTTTTAAAGGTTTGTTTTCATTGAAAAAGAAGATTGAAGATGCAGTTATCCGTGCTGAGATGCTTGCACCATCTGCCCTGGAACTTGAGGAAGCAAGGCGGATCAAGCAGGAAGAAATGATACACGAGTCTAACCTGTGGGATGATCCAGCTAAATCCGACAAAATCCTTGTCAAGTTTGCTGATATTGCCAAAGTGGTTGATGCTCTCAAAGACCTAACATATAAGGTGATGCACATCTGTTATCTTCCTTGTAGTTTTTACAAAAGATTTTGCATTCACTTTATAGAGACTTACATGGAGTGGAAATAATCAAAGGGCTGGATGGATCATTGAAGACTAGAAAGTATACTTTTGTTTACCTGGACTTAGCATAATTAAGTCTTGCAACCAGCTGGTTTCATGACCTCTAGATTTTCCCAGATTTGATATGCTGGCACATAGACATGAATTTGCATTATACTGCGTCCTGCATCAGTTGCTTGATTTATGTTTTGTTCTTTTCTAGAACAAGGTGGGGATTTGAATTTTAGCTAATATCTGCAGGCAGAAGAAGCAAAGCTGATCACAGAGTTGGCTGAGAACAATGTTATCGACTATGGGCTTTTTAAGCAAGCGTATAATGCATCTTTAGATGTGGGAAAGTTTTTGGATCAGTATAGGATGTCCAAGCTTCTTAAGGGGCTGTATGACGTGGAGGGAGCATGTGTAATTATTAATGCTGGATCTGGCGGCACTCACCCTGAGGTTTGAGAAATCACGTTTTGCTTTTTACCCTTACTTTGACTGGAGCAGTACCTTGTGCATTTATCGACCATTGTTAGAATTGACATGTTGGCATTGTTGCATGCCCGCTACCTTGATTCTGCTATTTTAACTTTTATCAACTTTTGGAGTGACTGGTTCTTACTACTTATATGTTTCACTCTTTAAAAGTTGTCCGAGTTAATTCTGCTTTTGTAAGAACAGAAGCTAAAAAGAAGTTGAATTACAAATTCTTGGGTCTCAGACAGCATTGATGTTATAGTTCTCGATTTATATATACTTGTTGACATAATTTACAAATTCCTATACCCACTTCAGATTAGTGGTATATTCTGGGACAAATGTTACTTCTTCAAGAATCAGGTCATTTACTAAAGTTGCTTTGCTTCCAAGCAAGTACAATTGAACAGGGCTGCTCTGGACTAGAGTTAAAGTTGTGCTTAGCACATATTAGACACACCCAGGTTAACCTGCTTTTCTTGTTTGTCCTTGGATAGTGAATGTTCATAGTTGGGCGTTATTTTCTTCATCATAACAGTGTGCTCTTACAATCAATATCAGGAAATCAGGAAAAGCTTGTTATCATATTCTTCAATCAATGGGGACTTTTTACGTGGCAATCAACTGTTTATATCATATAGTTTGGTGCCTCGTTTCAAGCTGATCAGTTCCTACTTAAAATTTAAAGACTTGGCACCAGTCCCTATTCTGAGGTTTTGGATATCTAGCTCTGTTTGAACCTTCTCTTAAGGCCTTTGTTTAATGTGATCGGGGGTACCTTCATGCCTGGCTGACTTTTCTATTTATGAAAACTTGCATTAGCCTTGATGTTGCAGTAGTTTTCTATTCTGATAGTAAATTTTAAACATTAGATTACGTAAAAGTAAATCTATATATTATCACAATTAGGCAGTTCACCTTACTTTGGCCGTAAACCTTTGATCATTAAAATACAAGGGGAGTCTACGCAGAACTTTAAGTTACATTTCAGAAATTTTAATTTTAAATTGTAAACATGTTTTCTTTCATTCTAGGATGGGGATAAATTTTTATTATGATTTTGTCATCATTTTTGTAATAACTATAGTAGTTGTTATTGTTATCTGATATTGTTATTGTTCCCTCTCTCTCTCTCGAACTTTTTTTTTAATAATCTCCTAATACAGATCTGGGCAGAAAAACTCCTAAGTATGTATAGCAAATGGGCCAAAAAGCAAGGCTGCATAGGAAGAGTGGTTGAGAAGTATCCTTCAAAGAGTGGTGGCATCAAGTCGGCCACAATAGAGTTCGAATTTGAGTGTGCTTATGGCTATCTTTTAGGGGAGAAGGGTGTTCACTACATGATAGGTTCTCAAAATGGATCTGTGCTACATGAGGTATGACTACTGGTTCCTTTCTGGCCTACACATAACATAGTTATTTTAATTACTCTTATTTGCTTTTGGGTAAAAAAAAATCTCACAGAAAAAGAAAAAGAAAAAGAAAAAGAAAAGATCCCTATTTTTGCTCTAAATGCGTTACTGGTGGTTTATGACATTAGATCTAGGTTGCACACTAGTAACTCAACTGGCTTCCCTTTCCCTGTTTTTTACTCAGAAAAAAAAAATAGTAACTCAGTTGGCCGGCTTGAATGTTAATATTGCTAGGTCTACTCAATATTTATAAGATGTCTGGTACTCAATATTTTATTAAAATCCTGATCAATACTGTCCATCTGCAATTCTACTGGTATTCTTTGAATCTTAGAGGGCATAGCATAGTAATTATGACCACAAATCAGGAAAAGTGCACTTTTCATAGCATGTTCATACATAGAAGTGCAAAATAAAAGCATAAATCGAGAACTAGGCTCAAAGCAAAGATATATATTGGTGTTAAATTGATTTTGACAATATCTAACCGCAGTTTATTTTGCTGTGAGTTTGGTTTATCTTGGCTGTTTATCTGAAGATAAAGAGAACCAAGAGTTTCACTACTTTGTAAACAAATAGTTGGAGGGTATGCATTACACAGTCTCCATGATCATTTAAAAGAGGGAGAATAGATTCTCGATTTCACAGGAATATTTTTTTTTATGAATAACAAAGATACACAGCCTTTATGACACAGGAACAAAAAGCATTTTTTTTTTCTGTGTAATGCTTAATGTGTAATGCAAACGATTTTCAGAATATCTTTTTAGCAGAAACCAATATTCATGAAAAAAAGAATTGCATTCTGCCATGCATATGTTTCCCTAATGACATGGCATTTTATAAGTTTTAACTATCAACAGCAAGAAACAGAACCCGGATATGTTCTCATCGCATAGCGTAGTTTCTTTTGAACCATCTTGGCTACTAAAATATTTATTAAACTGTTTCATTTGCAAATATGAAAATCTTGCAGGCTTTTGCAGCATGTGTGGACGTTGTTCCTCTCTTTCTTAAAACAGCATGTAACCTACAAATTGACGATGGAGATTTGATTGTCTCACCACCCTTAATACAGCAAAGTGGAACTAAGCCAACTATCTGCATTCAGCATATTCCAACAGGCATACAAGTTCAATCCTCAGGTGTCTACTTTTTTATGTTGTATTTGTTTATATTGCTAGCATTCTCAGGTACTTGATGATTTACCAACAGCCATAATAAAGTAATGTTCTTTTTATCGAGATTTGTAAAGGCAAAAGCTAACACTCAATTATAATATTACTTTGCAAAGTAGAAAATTAGATTTTCAAATTGATCTGTGGATATTCCTCAGCAGATTCTATCTATTTTATTTGCAGGTGAGAGGAACCACTTTGCAAATAAGATCAAGGCCCTTAATCGATTGAAAGCTAAACTTGTTGTAATAGCCAGTGAGCAAGGAGTTTCCAGTGTAAGTGACATAAAGAGAGATGCCATTGTCGATTTGTGGCAAAAAGAAACTCGAAGGTATGTCTCTCATCCATTCAAGCTAGTAGAAGATGTAAAAACTGGCATCCTATTGCCCAACCTAAATTCCATTTTGGATGGAAATATTGAACCTCTTATTGAAGCTCATATCAATATAAGATAGTGATATGCCACCTCTTTTTTTTTTTGCTATTATTATGAGTGAGACATGTTAGAATATATTTCCTAACAAGACATTTGATATCATCTGATCCACCCTTTTTCAATTGATGGGTTAGTCATCTGCTATGCTTTCCCTTATAATTTTGCAATTTTATAAGTCTGGAATTACACCGACATCTTGATTTGGCAACTTATCCTGATTTAAAAAGTGTCCATTATTGCCAAGAAGGATTATAACTGCAAAACTTAAATTTTACTGATTTTTTTTTTCTTCAGTTCAGTTTCATCATACAATATATATATATATATATATATATATATATATATATATATTGACATGTCCACACGAGGGGGGAGGGCATATCATATTACTATTGACCAACAGCCTATGTCAATTTTTTTTCAGAGCATGTTTCGGATTGCGTTTGTGGACCTCAAAAGTGCATCTAACACCCTAAAACCTTATTTGAAAAAAAAAAAAAAAAAAAAAAAAAAAACTGTTTGGTAGAAACAAAGTCAAAGTGCTTTTGAAGGTCAAAAAGCCTAAAAATGGCCAAAACGCACTTTTGACAAAAACTTAAAAATAAAGTTTTTGCCCAAAAACGCTTTTTTACTTAAAAGCTATATTTCTCAAACATAATTCCAAACATACTCTCAGTCTTTGCAATTGATCATTTTCAAGCATCTTGGGTGGCACATCACCACCTTTGATTAATTCAATACATATTAAGTCAACACGACTACGTCTATCTTAAAAATGCACAATTTTAAAGGTCAAATTGCAATTTTACCCTATATTTAAATGTGTTTTTAAAAGTCACGATTTCATAGTATGCATTTTGAAATCGTTATAAAGTGTTAAAGAAAGAGACTATAAAAATATATTGATACGCTTAAAAAAAAAAAAAAAAAATCATATGATTGCAGTCTGCAGACCTCCCTTTTCTTAGTTTTTCTTCTCTCTTGATTAACTTTGCGCTTTTCTTTTGGAGTGGAACCTTATACGGTAAATTATTATGTTTTGAATAATTTAATGACGTGGAAGGATATAAGAGGATTTTTTTCAATGTCAAAAAAAGCACAACAAAACCAGATGGTGATGCCCATATTATTTAAAAAAGTAACGCTATTTTTCACACTTATTTCACACCGATTAATATAGTTGTTTAAAGATATATTTGAGCGGTGGGAATAGGCTAGGAGGGAAGTGGGTGGGTGTGGGCTGGGGATCATGATTCATGATAGATTCATGATAGAGATGGCTACATTGGTATACCTATCGGGGGGGCAGGCCTGGACATTAATGGTCTTTTGGTGAAATTTTCACTCTTTCACTTCTCAAATTTTTTTTTTTTTTGTTGGTGTAAATACTCCACTTCATTCGTAACAAATCAGATTACAACATAACAAAAAACCAAGAGTTGGGCACCTCAACAACAAACCCATACGTAAAAGATAGTGCTAAATCTAGAAAATGGAAAATCGGAACAACCGAACAGGCAATGAATGCATAAATGATCCCAAACAACCATAAATTATTCGGACCTCTATAACTTAGACAAAAGCCAAGAAAACAGTCGCATAAAGTGGTAATAACACCCAAACAAAGGATAGGCAAGAGCATAAACCTTAAAAGAGTCATATATCTGACCCAAACCATTGTTAGGATAGGATAGAACAACAACCACAAGAGAGTGATTGGGGGAGAACAACACTGTCAAAAACAGAATAGATTTAGTCATCAAACATAAAAGCACTTCTCAAATATTACTTAATTAAACAAAATTTCAAATGTAACCCTACTAATGAGACACTTTTCAAACACAAGCTACAAAACTATTCTCAAAACCAAAAATAACAAAGCATTTTTTTTTTTTTGAAAAAAAAAAAATTGTTAAAATTTAATAAAAGTGGTATTACCACCACCTGATGGCGGCAACCACGGTGTGGTGGCCTCTCGCCAGACGGATTTGGTAATTACCATTTTGTGAATACAAAAAATTTACCAAATGGTTCAATTGAATTTGCTTTTTCAATTCCAATTCCAATTAAAGATCTCAAGATCTTAACTGATTAATTGGAATATATCGGGATCAAGTTTATTTTTCAAAGATAAAAATTGTCATCTTTAAGCGCCACTTCCACATTGTAGTAGGTGGTGTGCATGACTTTAGAAAGACAAATAAATAAATTATAAAACATAATTGATTCACTAGAATATACCATAAACCTAATCTTAGTTTACTTGTGGACTTTTTAAAATCTCCTGTCCAAATCTGAGTTTGCTACTTCTTGTTGTGACTTGAACCACCACAACCACCATACTTCAAAGTAGGAGAAAAATAAAAGTTCATTTATTTGCTTTAAAGTAATATCAAATAATTTTGTCCTAAATAGAGCCAAGAAAAAAAAAAAAAAAAAAAAAGTGAAATTATTATTTTGCCGCTTTGAGTGATCATTACGTGTAAATCACTCAAAACGGCAGCTTTGTGTAAATAAATAAATAAAAAGTCCATGTGGACTGTCGAGGGCGACCCTCAAAAAACAGAGATATGTTAGTAAGCCGTTAACATAGCCACAATTTACAAAGAACGCCCGGGGAGATAGGCCGAGAAACAAGTGCCACCCAAATCTCCGAAGACAAGGCTTACTCCCTATGGTTCCTCAGTGAGCTACTTCTTTCTCTTTCTCCTTCTCTTTCTCTCATATATACCGCATATATACGTTTGCGTGGGATTTTTTTTGTTCCTTGCATGATTTGATGGGCGTTTGGTACTTTGGTTGTGTTTTATGGTTGTTGTTGTTGTTGGGGAAAAAGAAAAGAAGATGGGGTTGCTTGAGAGTTTTCTGCAGTGCTGAATTGATGTGGGAAGAAGAGAAAAAGTAAAGTTAGAGCTGTCTGTTTGCTTTTTGGTTGGCTGCTGAAAGTGAATGATATAGGATATTGGGTACACCTTAATCTTTAGCCATAGGTGTATTCTCTGCATGCTTGCTTTGGAAATTTGGGAAGAGGAGCAAAGGAATAAAAGAAAATAAATAGGATATGAAAGTCTGAATGTGTATGCTATGTTCAAATGCTGGGAAAATGTGGGAAATAAGAGAAATAAGATGATGGGTATCTTATTTGTGTTAAATTATCATTTATCCCAAAAGGTTAAGTGGATAGGAAGAGATAAATTTAATAACTTAATTAATACTTTAACACTCCCCTTATGTGTGGGCTCAAGCTCCTTTTTAATAGATGAGGCTGGACACGTGAAATATTTAATTTAAATGGGGGGTGAATTGATGGAGTCAATGTTCGAACTCATGACCTTTGACTTTGATACCATGTTAAATTATCATTTATTCTAAAAGCTTAAGCTGATAGGAAGAGGTAAATTTAATTACTCAATCAATACTTTAATAATTTGTTATATATCAACACTACTTGGTGATTCTAATACAAGTATGTTACTTGGCTAAATTAAATTATTTTACTTGAATATGGATTTCGGGTGCACCTCCTATGAAATTTTTTGGGTTCGTATTTTAGAAAATCGGATGAACTCGAATTGTGGAATGTGCTTCACATAGTTCCTTTTAAATTTTATAATTTCAACAGTTTAGGGGGTGAAAAAAGTAGTATCTGTCTCAATATTGAACTAGTGGGCAGAATATGTGCTGTTAGTACAATTTGGCAATTCACGTTGGTATAGGAATATGTTTCCTTCTGCATAGGGTGGAGTGGCTTTCCACTCCTGACAACAACTGCATTGCAGGAGATATTGTGTGCAGTTTCAAATCTCCATTTTTTTTTTGCTGATATAGATTAAAAAAAAACAGTTTTGAATGAAAAAAAGAAAGGTTAAAAGGTTTCAGAGAGATTTTAAATAACTGTGTGGATCAGTATAATGAATATGATAATATTCAGGTAATGAGTACAAAAGAGAAGAACAATCAGAAATTCTACTTTTAATGGTTCAATCAACCGAGGGTTTTTTTTTTTTTTTTTCTTCTCGATATATATATTTTTAAATAAGTAATCGAAATATCGTTAAAAGCGCAAAGTAAGGGAAAGTATGAATCCATCACAGTCCTTGTTAAGGCCATAAATGGTGATAATTGAAACTATCAAGTTTTTGATTTCTCTTACATCTTCATAGTGGATAATTCATAAAAGTAAGAAAAAGTAATAACTTTTGGTGAGGTTAACATGGTTATGTCTTGTGTCCCATACGGTAGTGTATTATCCTTGCCACTTTTTTCCAGGCATCCTCATGGTGCTTTATACTCTATTCCTTGAAAAGTACACCATTTTTAAATTTATCTTTATATCTTTGACTGACTGCTGTTTTGTTTCGCAGAATTGAAGTTTCCTGATGCTCGTTTATGCGAACAGTTACCTGAAGTGTGGGATATTTGGAGTTTCACACTTTCATAAGAAAGATTGTCACTTTTCCATTAGAAGAACATGGAGCTTAAATTGTTTGCCAGCTCGTGTGGATGCACTTCATCTGACTAGACGCAGTAAGCCTCATCTCCAACAACCTGTAGGTTCAGGGATACATGTAATCCATGTATATTTATCACTTTATATGCAATGTTTTCACACTCCCATGAATAAAATTAGATAATTTGTCTGTCCAAAAAAATGGAGATAGTATTAGCTTCTCTGATCATAAGGGTAATTTTTTTTGAGGCATTTTGTTAGAGAGATTAAAGGGAAAAACAGGGGTTTGGGATGCAATGGTAAACTATCCCAAATAGGAAAATTATCACTCTTATGGGATGCTAATTGGAAATGCTATAGAGACAGTTACAGAAGCAAACATGATGCATGTGATCACTGACATATACATTAAACTTTAGATATCAACCTCTGCAATATTCGCGTGTCGTCACATGCTTCAAGTTTTGTTTTAACTCAAGTCTGAATGTTTATACACCTAAAATTAGTGCACTTTGAGATGTGGAGCGATGTGAAGAAAATGAAAATGCTTATCCTCCTGGGGATTGACTTCCTTGTTGCTGTACTTTCTTACTAAGCTCAAGAAGGAAAATTTTAGTGATGGGAAGAAACTGCTTTTTTCTTGATTGATTTGTAATAAAAGGAAAGTTTCTGGTTTCTGGCTTCTGGCCTTTCCTCTGTCTCTTTAATAATTTTTTAAGTAACCCCTTATCTTGATGTATGGTGCAAAAGATTAACCTTCGGTTTGCTTAATGCAGTAGGTGTTGTATATACAGTCATGTCATCTAAAGTCATGGAAAAGATGGGAAACAATGTGGTTGTGAAGGAGGACTTGCAAGATTTTGATGTTCCATATTCATACGAAACTGCCATGGAAGCACTTTCCTCTCTCATTACACGTAAGAAACGAGGAGACAAATCATTTGTTGGTGGTACATATGGAAAATTGGAAAGAATGTCCGAGTATCTCAAGGTAACAATAGTGCAATTCTTCCTCCACGTTTGAGATAAGAATGCTGTATACTTGTAAGTTCCAAACAAATTTTTCATGTTTGTAATATGCTTGATAAAAATGGCCCACTTCCATCAACTTAAGCATTTTGGTTTGGTTTTTTTAAATAAATTCGATAATTTTTAAAGAATTCAGTTCAAAAGTTTGAGGGGCAATTACTCAACACAATTGTCATCTTCTCCTTAAAGCTTTCACTTGGTTTTAGAAACAGAAAGTGGTCATTGAATTTTGCTTTTGTAGTTCCTCATCCAATCTGAATAAATTTTTTGCTAAACAGAATTTCTCAAAGATTGAAACATTCAATGCATACATGTTTTTTTAACAGATCCTTGGCTTGGAAGAACATATGGATGGGCTCAAAATAATCCATGTGGCTGGAACTAAGGGGAAGGTACTCTTCCAAAAATAATGTCTTATGATAGTTTTTTGATAGATCAGACTAGCTTGAGACTTGTTGATATGAAATTCTGATCTTAAATATTTTTTCAAACTTTACTAGTGATAGTATGTCTAACATGGTTACCAATTCCATAAAAGGACAAAGCATCTAAAACTTTGAAATGCATTATCATTATGTAAGCACATGTATGGTCTCACATGGATACAAGGGCTAATATGAGAAAAGTGACAAAAATATCAGTTGATAAGTTGCTAACATCAGCATTCATAATTCAGTATTTTGATCTCTTCGTTTGAAAGGAATATATAAAAGTGAGAACTGATATTTTATTATGGTTTTTTCTTAGTTGAATTGCTGTGGCTTAATGAATCCACATTTCAGGGTTCTACATGCACATTCTGTGAGGCTGTTTTAAGGGAGTGTGGTCTGCAAACTGGACTCTTCACCTCCCCTCACTTAATTGATGTGAGAGAACGATTTCGTATAAATGGGTTAGTGTTCAAATGAATCACTAATATCAAATTTGTCATTAATTCTCTCTCTCTCTCTCTTGGCAGTCTGGTGATGACATCAATGCCCTAAAATAGTCCCATCCTAGAAAAAATTTTACTATTAAAAAAAGCTGTGGTTTGTATTAATAGAAAATTTTTATTATTTTGGATGTATTGTCATAGGATGTCTATAAGTAGATGAATGATCAGTACCTATGAAATGAAATTCTACAGGTCTCCTGATTTGTGGAGTAAAAGCAAAAAGCAACTTGACCAGAAGATAAATTTGGACATTCAATTGCTATATAAATAACTATGGAGTCATTTCATTTGCATGCTCTTTCTAGAAGTTGGTTAAAGCACTAGGAGATTCATTTTGAACATCTTTACTGATATTATGGTTGAATCCATTGTGACTATTTATGGCTTCATCTGTTTCTTTCGGCTGTTGATTGAGATGTAAAGGTGTTTTAAACAATTATTTTTTTAATAAGTAATTCAAATTCATTAAAAGCAAAGAGGGGATGGAGTAGTAATCTCCAGTGGAAAGTAAACCTGATCATTTTACTTTGATGGAAGCCTTTCTCTTTTTGAAATTTGGGGCATAAAAGAGAAAGTAGGCTCTCTCTTTTTAAGACCATTTTTACTACAAAAATTAGCCCTAGCTTTCTTTATGTTTGTATCACCATTCATTTATAATTTCGAAATGTCATGTTCTTGGTTGGTATGAACACTCTGCAGAATACTCATGTCTGGCTTTGATTGCCTCTGTAGGTTGGACATATCTGAAGATAAATTTCTACAGTATTTTTGGGATTGTTGGAACCAATTGAAGGTATAATTTCTTACTTTATATGCTTATAAGAAGGCCAGATAAGCTAGATTCTCTTCAAAGATAGAGTTGTTCTGAATTGTAAAAAAGCACTTTATATTTGAGTCTTGGACCCCAAGCATGGTTCATAAGCACTTTTGAAATTGGACTCACGGCATTTTGGTTGTGGTCTTGGACCTTCTGTGATGGGATTCTCTGTGGAAATTAATAGTCTTTTACATTAGAGTTCTAATCCTCTTGTATTCTTTGTCGTAGGTATTTTAAATCACTGGTAATTTGGGGTTGCTAGTTTTTGATACTAGGTGTTGAATCTCTCTGAGGAACTTTGTCTACTAGAATGAACTGTGTGGTGGTTGGTTAGTGTTTTAAGTCAAGGGAAGTGCCTCTAGATAAGAAGCCAAGTATGCATGCTTAAAGAAAAGTTAAAGAACAGAATCGTGATTGTTATCCTTTCAAACAATTTGCACGTTCCAAAGATGACACGTTAATGATCAGCTAGCCTTTCAGAGTAAGTGGTTATTTAATTTGGTTATTCCTAGTATTAGCTATCTGCTGTCTTTTGTTTGGAATTTATGTGATTTTCCATTTGCATTATGTAACTGCCAGTACATCACTTTTTTTTTGATAAGTATCAAAAAACCCAAAGGGCGCAACACAATTACACGGGTAGAACTGACAGTACATCACTTGCATTCTAGTGGTGGTAAAACTGATGTTTAGATCCAAAATTTGAAGTTTATATTTACACTGTTGTATGATGCATCACACAGTATTACTCATCTCGACAATGTATAGCAACTCATTTAATTGAAGCCTCTTTTTCAAAATTGCAACTTATAAATGGCCATTTTTGATTCTGGAAGTTTAAATTTGCAGGAAAAGGTTACTGAGAACCTGCCAATGCCTCCATTATTTCAGTTCCTCACTGTTTTGGCTTTCAAGATATTTATATGCGAAAAGGTTAGTAATGTATCTTGCCATTTGAACTTAGATGTTTTCTTAGTTCCTATTTTGGGACTAGAGAAATGGCACAAGAAAATAGAATAGTCTGACCCTTAGGCCCTTAGAGTTTTGTTAGTTATTTTCATCTGCTCCCATAAAATGGCGATGTTTTAATCATTGACAGAAACTGAGAAACACAACAACTGATTCTTCATTGATTTGAATAATACACAAAACGTTAGCTATATACATCAACCCTAGCAGCAGAAAAGGAAAACTAACTAAGTTATTTCAAATCCCATGATTTATGGGATATAATAGGACACTAACCAAATCAGCCTAATTCTAGGAATACAGGCTGTTACATAATTTCCTAAAATAGCTAACTATACAAATATAGAATACAAGTCATTAAACACGTTTTCCCACACTCCCCCTCAAGCTGGCGAATAGGCATTTTCCATTCCCAGCTTGGATACAATACTCTGAAACACTGAACTACTTAAACCCTTGGTAAGTACATCAGCAAGTTGGCCATGTGTAGACACATAAGGTGTACAAATCAATCCGCTCTCCAACTTTTCTTTGATGAAGTGTCTATCAATTTCAATGTGCTTTGTTCGATCATGTTGTACCGGATTATGAGCTATGCTGATTGCAGACTTATTATCACAATAGAGTCTCATCGAACCATCCCCACTTAATCTTCATGTCTTCTAAGATAATCTTCAACCAAAGTAGTTCACATACACCCTGAGCCATTGCTCAGAATTCTGCCTCCGCACTAGACCGAGCCACCACATTCTGTTTCTTACTCCTCCACGTCACAAGATTTCCACCAAGAAAGGTGCAATATCCAGAGGTCGACCTCCTATCCACAATCGACCCAGCATAATCGGCATCTGTGTATGCGTCAAGAACTAAGCCTCCGTTCCTTTTAAACAGAATACCTTTTCCTGGTGTCCCTTTGAGGTATTGTAACACTCGGTGAGCTGCCTGCAGATGGACTTCCTTCGGGCTATGCATAAATTGACTAATCACACTCACTGCATAAGCTATATCCGGTCGTGTGTGAGACAAATAAATGAGTCTTCCTACCAGGTGTTGGTACATTTCTCTATCTACTACAGCATCCTCCTCTGCCTTTCCAAGTCTAAGGTTAGGATCTATTGGAGTACTTGCTGGTTTGCACGCCGTCTTGCCGGTTTCTTTGAGGAGATC
>NC_081549.1:3663409-3728409 GCF_901000735.1 Corylus avellana | reverse complement strand
TCCCGTCCCAGGGTTTGGAGTGGGTTGATGTACGAAAACAGTCATGCAAGCTTTCAAGTTCTAATTTTAGGGTGTTTAAAGCGTCTATTATTTATTTTAGTTTGAAAATCCAAAAAAGGCATGATAATAAACAAAAGCTTACGTCTTCTTTGTAGCATTTATTTGAAAATATTGCTAGCGTAAATAAATGTGATGGTTATGAAGATTGGTGATAAACCATGCAGATTGAAAAGCCTGTTGTCTGTGGCATTACATCTCTGGGAATGGATCATACAGAGACCTTGGGTGCGCCCTTTCTAACTCAACAAGTTTGCTGGTTTTTGTTTTCTGTAAATGCAGTTCTATCTCAATGTCTAATTTATGGGAAGTTTATAACTTTCTATGGAGTAATTTGTTTGTGATGCGTTTGTTATCTAATATCCAGTTGACTCTTATACAAACTATTTTTCTTTTAATGTTTTTCTTGAATTTTTCAGTATCTGTTGTGCAATAAAAGTTAAGTAACGAGAAAAGGAAAAAGATGTATCTGCCATCTGGATGCCTAAGATATTAACTGTATGACATGCAGGAAATACCCTTGCACTTATTGCTTCACACAAAGCTGGAATTTTCAAGGTATAAAACTCCTTTAAGCAAATCCAACTATAATGTATCTGGTTTTCTTTAATAATGGGTTATTTATTGTAGTATTTGTGGCTTGATTATTTAAAGTTGCAGTTTTGATTTACAAGTATTTTCTGAATTGGGTTGATGTCTTCCCTGCTCATGAAGCCTCAAATTCCTGCATTCACGGTGCCCCAACTTTCTGAAGCAATGGATGTTATTCTGCAGAGAGCCCATGAACTGAAGGTAATCATATTCCTTATCCCATTACCTGAACTAAATCGTGGTAAAGATGTTTTTCTTCTTTTCAAGCACCTGTTTTTGTAGCTATGTCTTGGTGAAATTACTTTACTTGCGTTGACATGACCTGCTGTTTGTTATTTTTATCGGCAAACACATTAATCATGAATTCCTAGTTCATGAATTGGTTTCACTATGGACCAGATAACTATGCGTTCTTATGTATCTGTAATTTCATGTGTGTTTGTATGCTTGTCTCTTTGACTGTACATGTGTTCTTGTATTTATAAATAATAAATTTTCAACCACAGGACTACATTGATTATGCATATAGTAACTATGGTAAATCATTTATTGAATTAGAATAGGTTTAATACTTATAAAATTCACCTGCAATCAGATGGATTTGTACAATGTTACGCTATTGCCAGTTAAATGCACACTCAAAAACATAAATGCATGCATGTGCGTGCACATGCGCATACACACACAGAAAAATAGTCTATTGAATTGATAATGATGTAGCTGATAGATCTATTCTTCTGTATTGCAGGTTCCATTGAAAGTAGCGACACCTCTTGATAATGAACAGTTGAATGGATTGAAGCTTAGCTTGTCTGGTGATCATCAGTTCATTAATGCTGGTCTCGCTGTTTCCCTTTGTAAATGTTGGCTTCAAAGAACGGGAAATTGGGAAAAACTATTCCAAAATGTTGGTTGAAATTCATCTGCTCCTGGTTTTGCTTTACCATGCAAACTATGACTCAGTATATCTAGCTTATAAACTCACTGAACCTTCCTAGTTTTTCATCATGACAGTGTAGTGGGAATGTTGAGAAATTGATCAACACATAAAACAAAGAAACACCCGTATTAGATTGCTTGTGTTTGCATTTAGGGGGTATGTGCTTATCATTATGTGTACACAGTGCACACACACAAGGAAAGAGAGAGAGAGAGAGAGATTGTTTTCTTTTGAGTGTGCTGTAGCCAGAAGCACAAAAAGGATATGTATGGTGTCTATATGTTGTGTAAACCAGTGGCCCTTTGGCTAAATCGTATCTCCTTTTCCCATAAATAAGTGGTAAAGGGTAAAGTGTCAGGTTTGATATTGTTTGGGTGTGGGGAATTATATTTACCTTGAGAAAAAAAATTATTTCATGTAACCTTTTTACTTTTATTATTTAATTATTTGGACACTTAAAGAGAATAATTGGCCTTTTCACAGTGGCTGTATGGGGGTTTTAGAATAGTTTTTTTATTTTATTATTATTTTGTTCTTTCTTCTGTATTCCCTTTTTTTCCGACCTTTAACTGTCTCAACTTTGAATGTAAAGGATATCCAGGAAGCGAATTTGCCTGAGGCTTTTCTAAGAGGTCTTTCAACCGCACATATTTCTGGGAGGGCTCAGATTGTTTATGATACTTGTTCCCAATCCTACAATTCACTCAAAGTTTCTGAAAATCCTTGTGGAGATCTGGTCTTCTACTTGGATGGAGCTCATAGTCCTGAGAGCATGGAGGCTTGTGCCAAGTGGTTCTCTAGTGCTGTGAAAGGAAACATGAAATCATTATCTACTTCTTTTAATGTTGAATGTTTGGAGGAAGTTTGGGGGAATGGTCATATCCAACATGCAAGAAAGAGTATGGAGTCTGACAAATTATTAAAGCAGGTAAAAATCCATTATAAATAGTCAGACGTAGAGCATGTTTGGGATTGCGTTGGAAAATAGAGCCTTTAAAGTCAAAATGAGCTTTTAAGCAAAAGCTTCATTTTTAAGCTTTTGCCAAAAATGTATTTTGACCATTTTTAAAGTAAAAAAGTAAAAAAGTGCTTGTGAATTTTTTTGCCAAACATGTTAGCTTTTTGTTTGACTTAACTTTTTAGGTACTAAAAGTAATTTTTAAGCTCTCTAATAGACTAACGCAATCCTAAACAGACTTGTAGTTTGAAGATCTATGTTTTTAGGTGTCTCTAAACAGCTTATGTTGATCCAGTTATCAAGGCTTACATATTTAGTGATGGATGCTTTTGTCCATTTCTAGATAGATTATTATGGAGATTAATTGGCTTACATACAGTTCTTATACATTATTTTAGATTCTTTTGTTCAATTGCATGGATGTGAGAGACCCTCAGATTTTGCTTCCTCGTCTAGTGAGCACATGTGCTTCCTCAGGTATTGCTGCTTCAAACTTAAACAGATCGTCTTTTTCCTTTTCTTCTTTTTTCAAGAAATCATCTGTCTACTACGCATCTGAACCTCACAGTTAATCAAGTACCATAGAGATCTATTTATTGCTAAGCTGAATTCACTTATTGACACTAATCAGAGTTAGCTGTATGAGTTTGGTTTTATTAGTTTGCTACATTTATTGAAGTACTTGCTCAACCGTTTGCAAAATGTCTTCTTATCTACCTCAATTTACATCCTCTTCTTGTTCTAGAATTCTTACAAAGCCTTAAATCATATTACTTTATTCCAGTGCTAGTCGCATTATTCTATTCCTTATGGCCAAATCATCTTAATCAACACTTATCTTTCTCCTGATTAGGGCTCTATTTATTTCTTCGAAAAAAAGAATAAATAAAGTTGTGGCGTGATGCACTTAAAAAAATCAAGTATTGTGATTCACATGCTTCATTCTGGAATCTGGACAATAACATGCAAACAAATTCTACTTGATTTTGTGGGCAGAATTTCTCTGCTGGCGAATAACAGTGGATGCGGATTCCAGATGATTCTGTCAGTAGAGCTTTCAGAATTTAGTGCCCATGGCAACTTTTTTTTTTTTTTTCGATTAAGTAACTCACACACTTCATGAGACTTGAACCTAAGACCTCACCCATACTACATACTTAATGAGAGTCGAAGTGTCATTTGATCCAAAGGTTGTTGGCACATTAACTCAAGAACGAGGTGGTCTTTTGATTCTCATTTTGTGCTAACAATGACTACATGAAAACATAGCCTTACTTTTTCTCTGCCTTGTTTTTCTTTCCATGAAGAATTATGCATGATGAGACTGAAGAGCATGTGTTGAGGATTTAATATGATTTTGTGCAGGAACGCATTTTGCAAAAGCCCTTTTTGTCCCAAGTATGTCAACCTACAACAAGGTTACTTCTGGTGCCTCAGTCATTCCTTCAGATATCTTTAACAGGGATTTGTCTTGGCAATTTAACCTCCAGAGACTCTGGGAAAAGATTATCCATGTGAAAGGTATACCCCATCTTTTTGGCTTACTCTTAAAGTTGCGTGTTTGTTAATTATGCTCAGTGTCACTTCCTGTTTATTCATGAGATAACAGTGTTAATTCAACTTTTTGTAAATTATCTTGCTGCAACCATTAAAGTTTCATTGTGAGACTTGAAAGGGCTAAATCAATGAGTGTTGGAACAGCTCACACTTGTTCATAATTCTTATAGTAACCCTTGCATGACTCATTAGAGAATTTGATTCAAGAATTATTCCTGTTGGCATCAAGGGTTAGTTGAGTTGTGTTGTATTTAAAATTTGTTCATAGGGCTTGCTTTTTTTTTTTCTTTTTTTTTTTTTCTGAGGTTTTGGTTCCATGTCTGTTGAACATTAGAAGCACACCACCACGATCCTGGAAGAGTCTCAATTAAGAGGATTGTCGTAATAGTAATTCACCCAAACTTATTAATTGGTGCAACTGTTGCAGTTCCACTGATACCTGAAGTGTGTTATACTTTGATTGCTGACCTGTGAGGAGCAAAAACATCAGGACCATGTATTCTTTTTTGATATTCTTTTTCGCGTGGGTTTGAATTACACATGCGTTTGAAATAATAGCTATTATATCAAAGCTTTTAAAGACTGATCTGACCAGCAAGCTGTTGTTCTGTTCACATGCAGAAGTAGATACTTCGCTTGACATGGGTGCCAAGATGGACAATGCAAAGATTTTACCACCACATGAATTTCTTTATGAGGATGCTTCTCATTGCAATCCTGCGGATAATAATTTTTCTTGCAGTGCAGTAATGCCGTCATTGCCATTGACGATAAAATGGCTGCGGGATTGTGTCAAAGAAAACCCGTCCGTAAGAGTTCAGGTAAGATTACTATCTGAGATGGCAACCTGTTCCTTTTTTAACTTGAAGTTGAAATGGCTTTAGGCTGCATATTGGGTTTCAGAGAAATAGATTGGGCAAACCAGTCCTAAAAACTCACTTGATTCTTGTTTGAACACAAGAAATGGCGAAACGAATTCTCCAAAATGAAGTGTCGTTTTCTTTAGCTGGTTATGGTTTCTCTATCTGGATTTGTAAAAGTAAGCTGGGATGTGGATTCTCTGGATGTGATTTGTGCATGATAAATAGTGATAATGATATGCCATCTTGTAATAATAGTACACCCCACATGGGAGTCTTGACAGTCACTCATGTTAATCAGGTGATCATTATTATGCTTATTGTTGATTTACAGGTTCTTGTCACTGGGTCATTGCATCTGGTTGGGGATGTACTAAAGCTATTGAAGAGGTGATTTGTAAACTAAAGATGGTGCTGCCAAAAATAGGGAGGATCATCCAGAGCATTCTTTTTCACTCATTTGCATAGCATTGATTTTATACCACATTGTTGAAGCAGCTAATTAAGCTTCTAAATTTCGTCATAAGCCTGCCCAAACTGATAATAATGTTCCTTTTGTAAGTGACTGTCCAGTGATTTATTTTGTATAATGGAATACTGCTTGATGTTTGTACCATTAATAAAAAAAATAAAATAAAATTGATTTGGTGTTTTATCATTTATCATGGTTAAAAGTTTCATGTTTTTGAGTTGATATATGTGATGCACTGAGAATGTACTTAAGACAGTCCTGCTAATGCAGTCATCTCACTGTGTTAATGCATTATGATAGAAAGTAAAAACTCTTTTGAGTAACATGGAACCTTAAGAGGCGCAGCATAAGCGTGTCAGTTTCGGGTCATGCCAGACATAGGTATATTCAAACTACCTTCAATTGCTGGTGTTCGATTTAGGTTCGGATTTGTAGCTAACTGGGGATCTTAAAGCTCTGAAAATTCCGTTTCTTGAATTTGATGTGCCCGATCCTCCTGGCTTCATCCACTTGGAGAATCAAAGATTCTGCATTATACAACGCACACCTGATATTGATCTTCATTGCGTCCTATTTGATGTCACCCCTGTGCCCAAGGAGAAGAATTTGCGTATATCCAAGGTTTCCACCATCAATTACAAGACGACGAACCTTACTCTTGTCTCGGATTGTCTTTGACTGTATGTTAATTTCTTCCTTTCCCTCTATTCCTGTAAATTAATTCTTAACATGCAGTGGAAAGTTTTTCATCGGAGAAAATTTGCAAAAAGGAAATGCACCAAGCAAGAATGAAGATCATGACTGACATTGTCCAATGCTCCCACATGAAATTGGTTTTTTTTTTTTGGGTGCTGATATGGCAATGCCACGGGGGTTGAGTCTAATAGACATTTTATAGTAATGCTAGAAGTCTCTCTTGTGTTCTTCCAACAATGATGTAGCTTTTAAAATCATTATTTGAACTTATAATTGATCACTACTGAATTTTGATCAAATATTTTTGGAGAGAAATAAGAAGAACTTCTAGAATTACTCGACCTTTTATAAGCACGATATAGAAAACACTCGAGATTCTTAAAATACACTAATAGAACATTTTGTCTATTAGTCAAACTGCGTACATAGACAACATTTTGTCTAAATCTGCCGTGCATAAATCGAAGGGATTTGTTAGGTTTAAGATATTGACTCATTTCGGTGATCAAAACAATAGTTGTAAATTTTTAAACACCTAAATGTTTTAGTGTAAAATGTTTGGTTTTAGAAATAATCTTGACAGTCACTCATGTCAAAGATCCTATTTGATATCCCTAAGAGGTAGCTCAATCGGTTGTGGACCACGCCTTATGAAACGGAGGTCACTAGTTTGAATTCTCCCTCACCCTTCCCTTGTGTGGACATGTCAAAAAATTTTTTTAAAAAAAAAAAGAAGAAAAAGAAAGAAATAGCCTATGATCCACCCCCTCTTCTACTATCCCCTTTAAATTTTAATTTTAATTTTTTTTTTAATTTTTAGTTTTGATTTTTTATATATAATTTAGTATGAGTAACAAGTGTTATTCCCCTTTTCCCCCTCTCCCGATTTGAATAAAAAAAAAAGTGTTATAATTTCAATGGATATATTGTATACATTAATAATAGAATCCGTCAAGATTTTTTATTTTATTTTATGGAATTTGATAGTAAAGATTAATTTTAGAAGAAAGAAGACACAAATTTAGTTATGGAACAAACTTAACTCTTAAAATAATTAACAAAAAGAAAACAACAAAAGAAAGCAAACCCTTTAAGCATTAAAAACATGGTGACCAAAATTTCCTTAGAGATTATAAACATTATCAAGCATCTATAATCAATATATCCATTTGGCAACATAAGACCTGGATTACATAGATATTAACGTGGCAATTAAGACACAACTTACATGGATTTTAACGTGGGAATTAATAAGGTTGGAGCAATGTTATCTTGTTGCGGCCATTTCGCTCTCAAGAAACCAATAATTAAAAGCCCTTTATTATTGCTATTAGGTAATTATTGCGTAATAAAGCTTTGATATGCATTAATAATCAATCTTACTCTTAACTTACTTTTATTATGCATCATTGTATTAGAAATAATTCAAACAAAACAAAAAAAACAAAATAATTTATCTCATCAATGTCCCACTTTGCTGATGTGTGATGGTGTCAATTAGTCTTTATTAAAAAAAATAAAAATTCAATGATTAATTGACGATCAACCAGATAAGATAGTAGTGAAATAAAAATGTACTTTTAAAAATTGATATAAGAATCGTATGTGTTCTGGACAGATATTTATTAAATAAACATTAAAAGAAAAGAAATTTCTTATTCGATAACATAAAAAAGTCAAGAAAAATCTAATATTTTTTTTTCCTTCTTTCTTAAAAAATGATATATATATAACACTAATATATTTCATAAATATCCCAATATTATTATGTACACATGTCAATTCACCATTGGATTATTATTAATTATTTTTCGATTTTTTTTTTCTTTGTCATAGAACAACAAAAACACAAATATTTTAGCCGGCAACAAAAATGACAGCACCTAACGACAAAACGGCTCTCCAACAGTGGTTTGAATTGGTTTCCATCGTTCTCCTTCAGGTTTCCTTTCTGCGTCAACCCAAGGGCCAAGGACTCACTTCCAGTCTTCCACGCTCGCTTGGCATTTGCATACGCAAGAACTCCGAAGAAATATATATAAATTTATGCGCCAAAGTGTTTCTCTTTGCAGCGTCTCATGGCGGGTCAACACTCTGCCTTCAGGCCCCCCTCGTCCTCCACCTCTTCTTCCTCTGCTTCTACATTTTCGTTGTCTTCCTCGCAGTCCTTCGCTTCTCGCCTCCTCTTGCTCCTCACAGTCCTCTCATTGACACTCGCCTGCTTCGCCTTCATTTTACAATGGCGGGGCGGCCTCAACGACCCCATCACCCGCTGGTCCATGGACCACCACGAGTTTCCGGGCATGGCTGTTTTCGGCTCCGAAACCTCCCACTCGTCTCGCTCCGCGGGCTCTGATTGCGTGGATCTTCTGGGTCAGAGCCGCTCGCTGGCCTTCCCGTATTTCAGGGATTGGACGTTCGGGTACGAGTCGGATCTGAATCCTAAGGTGAGTGTCTGACAGGAATTTGATTGAATGGTTATTGGTGTTTTGGTTTTTGGTTTACTTTGGGTAATCGGTTTTGGTTTTTTGTTGAGTTTGTTGGGTTTCTTGGGCTTTGATATTTGGTGGGTGTGTTTGGGTTTTCGGATCTTGCATCTGGGTTATGCTGATTTAAGTTTGGGGTGAGAGGTAATGTATAATTTTGATTAGAATTAGAGTAGATTTCAGATATAATTCATATTGGCCGTTGCGCATTGGTAATCAAATTGGTTTTTCCCTCCCTCTAATTTATAGTTAAATTTCATAATGTAGTAAGCAGTTGATTACTGTTTTCTTTGATTCAAAACCTTTTTATTTATTAGATCATTTCTATTTAAAATATTCATTTATGTCCTATGTCTTTATTTTTTATTTTTCATTTTGTTTGATCAATCTGAAATGACTTGTTATGAATACAAGCCCTGATGGAGGTGCGTGGTGGGCGAAATATTTGTATTTATTTAACATTCATGATAAATCTATGTGGAGTATCTGATTTCTTAATTGGAGATGATCTATAGTCACTATGTTCAGGGTTTTTGTGCGCGGTATTTATGTATCCTCGAAAATCTCTAATGTATTCCAGAATACTGATTAAGGAGATTAGAAATATTTGAGATCAGCAATATAACATTGCAATATCTATAAACTATTTTTAATGCTATGTGCATGAAGAAATGGCGGATATCTTAAGAGTCTGGGTGAATTCATAATTGTTACATTGATGTTTAAAAAATCAGTAAATTATTGGTATGAAGAAAATAAAAAGTGTAATTTATGTGAAATCTTAGATAATAGAATGTAATTAAAATAGGACCCAAGTTGTAAAAATGTTTAAAAGAAGAATGCCTCTTTTAGTTGGCATGAAAGGCATTAAATACATTTCCCCCCCAGTGCTGGTCCAGCAAAAGTAGGATAGATATATGGATATGATCCTAACCTTCGACATTTTTGCATGATGTGGCCACTGTCAGTTGGTGTGAAATGCATCCTGTGCTATATCAATGCCAAAAAATTTCTTGGATATCTTCCTTCATTTATATTATTGAAATATTGCATCTTGATTTTTATTTTGAGAGTCATGTGACTCCTTTTTCTCCTTGGTATTTTCCTTTATTATATTCTTTTCCTTAACTGACACAATGTATCTATTTGAACCTCTTTGGCACTTGTAATCATTTATATTGGGAGAGCAATTATTATTGAGAACCATTTCCTTTGATCCTTAAGCCAATAGAAGTCTTCCTTCTATCTTGTGACTCTAAGCAATTTGAAACCTTGTTTTTGGATTAATTTATCATATGTTTGATTTTGGTTTTTTGGTGAATTATGGATCAATTTATGACCCATTTATTATGAAATTTTGCTGTATACCAGATATGTATTACAACAAGCACTTCTGCTGGTCTAGAGCAGACTTTGCCGTGGATCTTTTATCATAAGGTCATTGGAGTTTCAACCTTTTTCCTTTTTGTAGAAGGGAAGGCTGCATCTGCGAATGTATCTAAAGTCTTAGAATCAATTCCAGTGAGTTTATGTCCTTTGCTTATATATTACATTTTTCCAGTCAATACCTAGTTTTGTTTGGTTGCTGCAAGTTGTCACTTTAGTTCCCTTCTTGTTTTGAACTTCCTGACTTATCTTGTTATGGACTTAACACTTATTTTTCAGGGGGTGAAAGTTATATACAGAACAAGAGAACTAGAGGAGCGGCAAGCTAAAAGGTTAGTACATTCTCCATCCAAATTGCTTTTTTCTTTTTAATAATTCTGTTTGTCACTTTCTTTTTTAGGTCATTCTCTACCCTGAACAGTCAATGTTATTAGAACAGCTATACCTTCACCTTTAATACTAAAGCTAAGCTGAAGTCCACGTTCATTTTAAAAGTCAAAATTTTCCCTCAATGTGGAATGGCCAATTGTACCGAAGAGGAGAGTAAATTTTTGGATGCAAAGGCAAAAACATTATGGGTTTTAATTTTAGAGTTTCTTTCCTCATCTTTAAAAACATTCCTTATTCAGTATTTACTTCATTTTTCTTTGTTCTTACCCAGATATACAGCATGATATGTCAGGATAAACAACTTGAATGTGTTGATTTGTGGGCTGGGTCCACTACATGGATTGTGCAACTTGTTGTCCATATTCAGGGCAGAAGTATTAAAAGAAACAAAATGTTGGTTCTCAAGTGGGAAAAGAAAAAGATTCATGAGGTTGCAATTTAGCGACCATTGGATGGATGGGCTTCAACACCCTAAAAGATCCTAACTTATTGCTCCTTCCTACTCTGAATTTTTTTTTTTTTTTTCCTCTCAAACTTGTTCAGTGAATCTGTGAAACACTTAATCCATCAGTGGAGACAGTCTGGTTGATGTAGGACGATATTTATCTTTATTTTCAGTAAAAACGAAAATAAAGAAAATATCAAAAATAATATTAGAGCAGCGCCGCTTGATCAGAATTTTAGCTATTCTCAAACAATGGAAGTACAAAAGGAAAGATTGCCACGATTCCCGCTGATTGTCAATTTTATATTAGGATTTTATTTTATTTTATTAGGACTTTATTTCCTTTCCTTATTAGGATTAGGTTTACTACTACTATAGGATTATGTTTACTTTCCTACTAGGATTAGATTTACTTTCTCTACTAGGATTAGATTTACTTTCTCTACTAGAAGTAGGTTTACTTTCTCTACAAGTATTTCTCTTCTATAAATAGGCTTGCCTATTATGTAAAACTCAATCAATTGAATTATAATCAAATCAGAGAATTCTCTCTCAAATACTCTGCGGAGTTTTATTTTTTTTAGCCTGCGGGCTTGTTTTATCTTTTGGGTAGAAGACGAAGACGCTTCTCCTTGCAGAATCAAAGACGCTGCTCTTTGATTAGTTACCTTAGTCTTCCGCTACGTCAGTTGGTATCAAAGCAGGCTTTATCCTGATCATGACCAATCAGCGCAACGGTGACGATTTCCTTAACGACGCTGCTCGTGACAGGGAGGCTCCTTGGAGAGCCGAATTCCAAGAGTTCCAGCAGATCCAGCAAACGATGCAACAGGAGATACGACAGGAGATGCGCCAGATGCGAGAGATGATAGAGCGCATGCACATAGGTCCTAATCGTAATCACAGGGACAATGATGCCCATGATGACGATGGGATCCGAGTGAGGCCTATTCCTCACCAACGACCTGCACCCATAAACCGACCACCGGCTTATGACAATCTTAATTATGATGAAGAAGTTGTGGAAGATGTTAAGTTGGTTGAAGAAGTGGAGTTGCCATCAGAGAAAACATATGTGCAGCCACCATCATTGATTCCAACGACTACATCAATGGAGGAACAGCTACCGCCTCCTCCACCACAAGTGCAACTTCCTCTACCAGAGTTACAACCTCCTCCACCACAAGTGCAACCTTCTCCACCAAAGATGCAACCTTCTCCACCACAAGTGCAACTTCCTCTACCACAGATGCAACCTACACCACAGGTGCAACTCATCACGATCATCACAAAAATTGACGATTCTTTTGAAGAAAACAATGAAGTTGAAGATGATACCCAAGAAGAAATCGTTGGAGGAATTTTGGTGGAAGTAGACGAAAAGGAAAAATCATGTCTTGATTCTATCTATATAGATTTCTCCAAGTACTTTTCTTCAGAGGAGCCACATGTGCCATGTCCCAAAGAAAACTCGAGGACGAGTTTTTTTCAAGTGGGGGTGTCTGATGTAGGACGATATTTATCTTTATTTTTGGTAAAAACGAAAATAAAGAAAATATCAAAAATAATATTGGAGCAGCGCCGCTTGATCAGAATTTTAGCTATTCTCAAACAATGGAAGTACAAAAGGAAAGATTGCCACGATTCCCGCTGATTGTCAATTTTATATTAGGATTTTATTTTATTTTATTAGGACTTTATTTCCTTTCCTTATTAGGATTAGGTTTACTACTACTATAGGATTATGTTTACTTTCCTACTAGGATTAGATTTACTTTCTCTACTAGGATTAGATTTACTTTCTCTACTAGAAGTAGGTTTACTTTCTCTACAAGTATTTCTCTTCTATAAATAGGCTTGCCTATTATGTAAAACTCAATCAATTGAATTATTATAAAATCAGAGAATTCTCTCTCAAATACTCTGCGGAGTTTTATTTTTTTTAGCCTGCGGGCTTGTTTTATCTTTTGGGTAGAAGACGAAGACGCTTCTCCTTGCAGAATCAAAGACGCTGCTCTTTGATTAGTTACCTTAGTCTTCCGCTACGTCACTGGTTGTCTTTTTACATTGTGAAACTGTATTATCTTGTACATGTTGCCAACTACTATGAATCTAACAATTATGATACAATTCCTTTATTGTAATGATGTAATTAGCCGGATCTGGAATGAGACTTGGTTGGCGAGCTTCTTCTATAAACCATGTAACTATGAGTTGTTTGTGAAGCAATCTCTCAATATGGAAATGGCGATTGTCATGGCAAGGGTATGGGTACTGAATTTTCATCTACTGCATGACATGATTAGTATTTTTCCATTTATGTAATAAAGGTCTAACATTGTCTTTCACAATTTAGGAGGCTGGAATGGATTGGATCATTCATCTTGACACTGATGAACTAATGCATCCAGTAGGCACTCAGGAGTACTCCTTGAGACAATTGCTATCCGATGTTCCTGGAAATGTTGATATGGTTATCTTTCCAAATTATGTGAGTGAAACAGCTTTGTCTAGAATTTCATTTGATCTAGTTAATAGAAGCACTTTTAATTATGCTTGCATGTTGTTATTGCCTCAGGAGAGCAGTGTTGAACGAGACGATATCAAGGATCCATTCAGCGAGGTATAATATCTTTGGCCTTCATATGATCCTAACTAAGATTTCAAAAATAGATATGATTGATGGTTTTTAAAGATTAGCAATGTTATAATTAAGTCGAATTGGAACATTAAAATTAATTTGTACTATGGGCTGTCTGCCTAGATATTTTCAATCTTTATCAAATCAGATGGATTGTGTTTAGAAAATTAAAAAATGCATGACTTGTTTCAAATAAAACTTTGTCAAAGTTACTTATCAAAAAAAAAATAAAACTTCGTCAAAGTTGCTTCAACGAAAAACAATTTTTTGCTGAGTTGAATTATGATGGACTGCCTGTTAAATATGATTATTGAACTAGCTAGCCCAACCTTGCAGTTTTCCAAATGGGTCTTAGTACGGACATAACACACATGGACATGCTTGTACTAATATGCAGAGCCTGTCTGTGCAAATGGTGGTCTATTTGCTTTGTTATTCCTCTGATATGATTAGTATAGCTTTACTGTCAATTTTGGCATTTTGCATAATCAAGTTTTAAGTGCTAAGATAATTTGAAGTGTTCAAATTTTTGTGATTGTCCCATTATTCACATCAATGTTGTAATGTGACCTTTGTTATTACATACACACATTTGCTGTTGACATATCACTTATATTATGTTGGATAGGTCTCGATGTTCAAGAAGAACTATGACCATCTTCCAAAAGATGTATATTTTGGCAACTATAGAGAAGCAACCCGTGGTAATCCTAACTACTTTTTGACCTATGGAAACGGGAAATCAGCTGCTCGAATTCAAGACCATCTTCGTCCTAATGGTGCACACAGATGGCACAACTATATGAAGACCCCAAAGTATGTTCATCTGTCATATTTCAGCAATTTCATGAGCATGCCTGCCCTTATCAATTTTCTTTTGTTTTTAAAATATCTCTGTATGTAATGCACTGAGATCTACAATTGATATATTAGTTCTGATGAAGACATTTCAATATATATATACATACCTTTATATTCTATACATGAGTTCCATGGAATTTTGATAATTTTGTCTACCTACTTGATAGTGAGATCAAATTAGATGAGGCTGCTGTTCTACATTACACATACCCGAAGTTTTCTGATTTAACTTCAAGACGTGATCGGTGTGGCTGCAAGCCTACAAAGGAAGATGTCAAAAGATGCTTCATGCTGGAGTTTGACAGATCTGTGAGTTCTGACGTCTTCACTATGCTATTCCTATGGTTAAAGAAGCTTGATTAGAAACAGTTATACAAACTCTATCAGATCCTCCACATGGTAATTTATTTAGATGTCTAATTGATGACCAATGTCTTAAAAATGATGCAACATATGCATTATAGATGGCATGCAGTTTGGAGCAGGCATAGTTACCAATTCCGTTGCACTCTGTCCAGAATGGCCAAAATAATTCATATTGGCAAGTAAGCTAGTACACCTATTGTGCCATTTCAGCCTGTTGCAGCCATTTCCACTGGTACTTGTGTTTCAGACTGTCACAGTTTTGTTAAACTATCATTAGATTTTTTCTTTTTGGCAAGTAAGCCCATACCCCTATTGTGCCATTTTGGCCTGTTGCAGCCATTTCCACTGGTACTTGCGTTTCAGACTGTCACAGTTTTGTTAACTATCGTTAGATTTTTTCTTTTTTAGCAATAAAGGTTAAGTTTTCATCAAAATAAGGCCTTGACCATTTGATTTGTGGTTAAAATTAGAAAAATAAAATAAAATAAAATCTAATGATAAAAAATGATTTATATGATGGTTTAAATCTATTGCATCATGTATGAGGAATTAGATGGACTTGTTTTGTGTTTATAAATATACAAACTTATATGTGTGCATGTGTGTGGATATGTAATGGTGAATCCAAAACGGCACACCATAATGGTCCAATACTGTAATTTTTCATTTTAACCTTGTTGGTATTGATATGATGAGTGATGCCTGAATTGTCCTGATGTTGAAGTTCATACTCTGCTCAAAAGTTATTTTTCGCATTAAAAATGAGCATGTACGTGTCATGTGTGTGTTTTTTCGTCTGATTTAATGATCTCTAAGGTTTTTTTGCCAACGATTGGTAGTTGAAGGAGGTTGAGTGTGATAGGTGGCAGTTTGTGAGGGTAATGCATAAATGAAATGCATAAATGAGTGGTAGTTGAGGGAGGTTAAAGGTAATTAACCCTTATATTAAATATAAGAGAGGGATTTATCTATAATGCGACACTGGAAGTAATTGAATTTCATACTGCTTGGAGAAGGCATTAATGATGTTAGTATATTTTAAATTTTTTACTTTTAAGTTAAATATTTTAGCATAAGTTACGCAGGCGCTTGATTACGTTGGGGTCATCTTCCTTACAGCTTTGTTCTATTATATGATGTGCAGGCATTCATAATCGCTTCAACTGCAACAGAGGAGGAAATGCTTCGCTGGTATGGGAAACTAAGACAAAATTTTCCTATCCTTGATTTCAATTGATAAAGCTCTTACAACTTAAGTTTTCCTTGGGTTCTGCACATTGCAAGCTACATTCAAGGCTAGATTTGGACATCACAGAGTTTGAATGACTTCATTACGGCCTTTACGCTTTCACGGTGGGAATTATTGTGGTGAATGGGACTATCACAGTGAATGATAACCACTTATAGAATTCTAACAACTCACTTACCCAAACACCATTGCCAAGATGACCTATTGAGATACATAACTGTTCTTTAGTGTTGGATTGTATAAATTTTTGCTCGCTTACATTACTTTGTTGTTATAGGTACCGCGAACGCATTGTGTGGACTGATAAAGAACTAAACCTGAAACTTTTGAGGAAGGGCATCTTGACTCGCATATATGCTCCTACGGTTAGTTCAATCGGCCTGAAGTCTACTGTCTTTTTAGTTATCTTTAAACTGCGGAAAAATTTATATTGGTTGTTAGGTATTCTCAAACTCCAATTTTTCTCTTCAGGTGATTATTCAGGGTCTGAGGGAATCTGGCATTTTTAGCTCCGTAATCATATCAGCCATGCAAACAAGTGAGTCGAAAGACAATTTCTTAAAATCCGTCGAGAGTAGCAACTCTTCTAGGGCAACCACATCTGGAATGGTTTCTTCAAGAAAGATGGTTAATAGAGGAGAATCTCAAGCAACTGTAAGAAGAGTCTTGGAAACCAAAGAAGTTGCTGCTGACCCCTTGGCTATCCCACCCTTATCTCCTCCTGGCCTGCATGATTTTCACATCGATACATAATTCAATTTTTTGCCATTCATCTTTTGATTCTTCCCTCCTCGCCATTGCCGGCTTCCGGTTTTGCTGTTTTGACGGGCATATTTCCATATTCAGTTTTCTTATGGGGTTCTTCCCGATCATTAACCAAGCGCTAGGGTACATTTCAGGTTTAGAATCTGATAGATTTGACAGAGTGATAGTTGTAGAGCGGGGATTTCAATTGCTGATTCTTGATTTTCTTTATATCTTTGGTCATTTATGTAACTACTGGCTGATTGCCTGATGTTGTAATCTGAAACCCTAGCCTCATATATGTTTTTTTAATACACATTGAAGGGGAAATATTATGATCTTTCCCCAGTCAAGATAGACACAGTACAGAGATGGTTACCCAATAAATTGGCTTTTTCTTTTTTTCTTTTCTTTTCTGAGACGAGGAATCTTTTCTGAGAAGACAAAAAAGACAACCGTTTGATAATGTTTTTTAAATGGTGCCTTTTGTTTTTACGTGACATAAGTTGAAAGTAGTTGTGATAGTTTCGTGATAAGAGTTGTTTGGGATTGTTATGCCACCAATTGGCTGAAAATTACGTTTCATGAAGTGGAGGTCAGTAGATCGAACCTTCTTCAACTTCTCCTCGTATGGACATGTCAATAAAAAGAAATAAAAAAATAATAAAAAGTTTACTATTGAAAAATGTCATGTTACCATGTTTATCGTTTGAGAAAATACCATATTTTTATTTTACTTTGCTTACGTGGCATTGTCAATCAGTCTTTGAATTATTATTATTATTTTTAAACATTAGCATTACTTTTATTTTATTTTTTTATGTTTGGCACAAGTAGAAGAAAATGTATATAATGCTATAAATAATATTTTTATTTCATAATATTGAGGTGTCAGCTTCAACAAATTTTTGAATTAGTCTTTGTTAAATAAAAAAAAAATAATTAAGAGTTAGTTAAGACTGTCACGTCAATATTATGAAATATAGTAGTAAAATAAAAATGTAATTTATATAATCTCTATCTATTTTCCTACATATGTTAAATTGTTTTCGGCCACAATTTCTTGGATGAGTTAAAATAAAATAAATGAACCATAAAATAAAATAAAGGGAAATGCCATTTTGTACACGTGCACGTTGTACGCCGCACGTGTTAAGTAGTCCTTAAACACATTTCCGGTTGGAGCTTGCCAAAGCCACTGCCGCCTGTGCCTGAAGAGTGAAGGCCAAAAGGGTTCTTCTTCTCTCTTAACTATGCTGCTCCTAATCTCGTATGATCAATGAGGCAGGCATTGCAATTGGGGCTTAGGTGGTTCATGAACCTTCCAAGGTTTGTCTTTCGCTTTTCCTTTTCCTTTTTTTTTTTTTTTCTTTAATATTTATTAACATCACCAAACTCTCTATACGTGTTTTTGGTAAATTTCAATGTTGATATTTAAAAATATATATATAATTTTACCTGATTCTCTGTTTGGTCGCATATATGAAACACATGAGGGGGAAAAAAAGCTAGGAATTTACTGTTACGCAATGTGATTATTAGACAGTGGTTTCCATGATATTATTAGTTGGTAATAGGAATTTACAGCTTACTTGACAAAGGAAATTGTAGCTCTGCAGTAGGTCTGAGGAGGAATTTACAGGGAATTGGAACATTGGTTTGTTTTAGAGTAAGAGCAATGGGGTCTAAACGGCAGCTCTCGAATTCCCTGGTACCCGTGTCATCTGAGGACAAGAAAGATAAGAGACTGAAGGGATTAATGGGTACAAATCCGAATTCTGAGAAGGGTGTTGTCGAGGTCGGTTTGATACTGTTTTTTCCTATCTGTTGTATGCTTAATGGTCATTCTGATTGTGCAAGTAGCGTGTATTGATTTAGTATTCATTGACATATAGGAATATGGTGTGAGAAGCTCTTCAGTTGAGATTGAGAGATTTAAGGATGACCCGGCAACAATCGAGGCAATGACGGTTCAAGAGCTCAGAACTGCATTGAGGTAACTAGGACCTCATGTGCTTTGTGAGACAATGTGGCTCTTTTTAATTCTTGACACTTCTTCAACTACTGGAAATGGTCTTTTTAAGCATGTTTTCACTGTGGAGAATGATACAAGTTTAACTATTGATCAGTAGGAGATGAAACCGTTCAGCTGTATGTCTTATGATTGCAGTGTTTTATTATGGTTTTGAAATTGTCAGGAGTGTGGGGGTTCCTGCTAAAGGCTGTAAACGCGATCTTGTGTATGCTTTGAAGTGTTTTGTGGACAAGAAGATGGATGGTAAACCTATATGTTCTGTTATCAAATTTAAATAACTGATTCCAAGCTTTCCTTTATCTTCGTCCATGTTCTATTCAACCTATTGGAGTCCATAATAATTTGTTCATTTCCAATGGTTAGAAGTTTCTCCAATTTGTAGGTGAAAATTCTCTGGCGGTAGAAGAACAAGCATCCTCCATTTCTGCTGAAAATATATCAGTAAAGACTAAGGTTAAGAATTTATCTACTGAAGACAGTGTTGAAGACGTGAACACTGATTTGGAGGTTCCTGGATTTCCACAGCATAAGGGAAGAGTAAAGAAATCTGCAGCTGAAAGTAATACTGTTGAGTTCCAGATTAAAAAGGTCACAACAAAAAAGGGGCTGTCAATCAGATCTGATGAGGTTCCAGGTGCTTAGAATACATAGATTTTTCTTTTTCCAGTAGTGTTTTACATAATTATGTATTTCTGGATCAAAATCTCCCCATCTCTTCTTCTTCTCTCTCTCTCTCTCTTCCCCCCACCAAAAAAAAAACATGACTGCTGTGGTTAATGTTTGTAGGTGGGAAGGTCTCCCGGGCAAAGAGAAAAGTTTCTTCAAACATTGTTACTGAAGTTGGCAACGCTGATGAAGGAATTAATACCCCCATCATACAAACTGAACCATGGACGGTTCTTGCCCACAAGAAGCCTCAGAAAGGTTGGATTCCATATAATCCTAGAACCATGAGGCCTCCACCTATTACCAGGGATACCAATTCTGTGAAACTCATCTCTTGGAATGTCAATGGGTTGAGAGCTTTATTGAAGTTAGAGGGATCTTCTGCATTTCAACTTTCACAAAGGGAAGATTTTGATGTGTTATGCTTGCAAGAGACCAAACTACAGGCAAGTATGTAAAATGCATATTTTGTTGTTGAAAGTGTGAGCGGTAATATAAAATCATAAAAAATAGAGTAGAGAAAGGATTTTGTTCTCCAAATATGGAGAGAGGTTTGACAAACCCTAAAATAGAGAGGGGAATAGAGAGCTTGACAAAGCTTGCTTTTTGTAGAATTTAACCAAATTTTAGCTAAAAGTGAATTTTAGAGAGCTCATAGGATGCTTTTATCGACTTGATTATACAATTGTATTACAGGGTCTATTTAGTATTTATGGTGGAAATATGGTTGGTGAGATATGCTAGGAAAGTTAATCAAATCCTGGAGATTTGATTTCAAACAGTCAACTATGGAAAATACCTATAAGGAAAAATATCAAAGCTAATATGAAAAACATCTTATATATTCTAACATCCCCCTTTGTGTACTTAGGTTGTGCCTTTGTGCTTTTTAATGATATTTTGTTTACTTATAAAAAAATATTCTAACTTCTCCTCTCTAACTCAAGGCGGAAACTCAAGGCGGAAAGAAAATAATTGGCAAATTTTTTTTTTTTTTTTTGTGTGATAGGTGTTTTTTTCCTCAGATTGAGTCAACTCATGTCAAGTTAGCTCATTGTAATTTTTTTTTTTTTTAGTTGACCTGGTTGTGACTCGTTGGGTATAAGTAGAATTGGTGAGTTGACTACAGGTTGACTTGCATTGACTTGGGAGCTAATGTGTGTCGCTAGTGGTAGACGGTAGCTAGAGATGGTGGCCAGAGACAATGGCGATGACGGTAGAGACAGTAACTGGTGACGGCAGCGACAATTGCTGGCATTGGCCAGAATGGTGGTTGGAGGTGACCAAAGATGATACTGGAGATGGGAGACAAATGTGACTAATGGCGGTGTTACAAAGGTAATGGTGGCCGGTGATGGTAGCTAGTATTGTTTGGAGGCGACTGAAGATGGTGGTCAATGGTGACGGTGGTGGATGGTTCGTGAAGTCCACCATTACAGTGGCGAAGGTAATTGAAAACGATGATTAGAGGTGGGCCGATTATGACGGTGGTGGACAATGGCCAATAGCCACGTTGATGGCGGTGAACGATTGCCATTGAAATGGGCCGCTTGACTGGGCCGGCTTGGGCTGCGATGGGCCAAACAGGACTGCATACCATATTGGGCCAAATGAGGGTTGTTAACTGGGCAGAATTTGGGTCATTGAAGTGGGCCGACTTGGGCTGGTTATCGTATTGGGTAACCCAAGAATTCGATGTGCAATTGTGTCGCGCATGAGGAAGCCATGTGTGGAGCATGCACGTGCAACACATGAGGATGGCTAGAATCTGCCACGGTGCATGAGGCACGTTAGTTGGAGAACTGAACCTTGAAGCAGCATGTGAGGGCGTGTGTATAGGTGTACCGTGAGGAACTTTCTTCGGTTCAGCAGATTGGCAGCATCCGTGCTTGTTTCTGGGGATGAATGACTAGAAGCAATTAACAGTGACTGTGTGTGTAGGGTGGCAGGCGGTGTGTGAAGCGCGTGGACTGCAAAGACATGTTCTAGTGGCGTGTGAGGGCATGTGTAGTGTTAGAACAGCTTCATTCCACTGACACAATGTTGATCGGGACTATTTGCGTATGTGGGCATTGTTTAGTTAGCAAAATGGTACCCAAAGACGCCCGAACTGAGTAAAAAATGTGCATGTTGAGTGGAAGCTTTCTAACTCTACTATGGGTTGCGCCCCTTGCGCTTTTAATACAATGACTTTTACTTATAAAAAAAAAACTCTACTAAAGGCCACAAGAAAGTGGCTCTAATACTATGTAGAAATTTATGATGTAAAATATAAAATAAGAAAAGCGGAAGTTAAAAAAAATATACAAAATTTTGGGGTGGTTCGGCCTTAGAAGTCTGCATCTACCACTAGTTAAGTGTTCTATAGGGCTATATCTTGATTTTATTGACTTGATTATATAATTGTATTAGAGGGTCTATTTATTGGAAAAATATGGTAGGTGAGGTAAGTTAGGAAAGGTCATCAAATCCTGGGCAGACAACTATGCTAAATACCTTTAAGGAAAAATATATCACGGCTAGTATGGAAAATATCCTATATATTCGAACCTTTGTTTCTTGAAGCTTAGGATTTTGTTGACAACATATTTATAAAATAATCCTCTGCGCTTTTGATATAACATTATTACTTATCAAAAAAAAAAAAAAAAACATATTTATAAAATAAAATAAAATAAAAAAAGGATTTTGTTGACAACATAGTAGAAATTATGGACTCTTAATTATGTCAAGGCCCTTATTAATTTGATAAAAAAGGCATGTTTCATCTAGTTTTAATTTTTGGCTCATTTGCAATTTGGCAGTAGTTTTGCCATTTTGAAAGCATGACTGTGTTGGTGTACTTGTAATTTCCTTGCATCTGAAAGATTATCCTCCTTAAATGCCCACCATTGCAGAACATTATGCTAAGAATTTGGAATCGATTGCATTTATCTTTTACCATTCTGGCCATCTAAGGCCTAGGATTAGTGTTTGTAGAGCTTTGACCCAAGGTGGGAAGTTGGTTCTGCTATTCAACTTGGCAGAAAGTGGAAATCTAGTTAGGTGATCCTCTTTGTATACTTCCAGTGTACTTTGGGGCGCCTTACGCTTTTAATAAGACTGATGGTTACTTATCAAAGAAAGTGGAAAAATAATTATTTCCTATTAGTCACATGAATCTCTGTTTTCCTTCTGCATCGTGACCACTGACCAGTGTAAATTTCCTTCTTTCTTTTTCTTTTTCCCCTTTCCCTTCTCTGAGTGGTGGTTGGGATTATTGGAAACAGTTTTGAAGTTTTCCAATGATAACCGAATTGGGAATTTAGACTATTTTGTCACATAGGTCATGTGATAGCTCGACTGCGCCACTTAGAAGAAGTTAAAGTTGCTAATTTATCATTGAAAGAGCCAGCTGGATAACCATTCTAAGAGTCTTAAATGCTAAGTTCAAAGTTTTGAAGCATTAATTTTAGTGCATAGTTTGTTCTAATGCGATTAAATTCATCCAAGTAAATCTTCCTTTTCTTTTTCTTTGTGAACAGGAGAAGGATGTTGAAAATATCAAACAGTGTCTTATAGATGGCTATGAGAATAGCTTCTGGACTTGCAGTGTTTCCAAACTTGGTTATTCTGGAACAGCAATTATCTCAAGAGTATGCTTATTCTTTTTCCACAAGAAGCTGTCTATTTTCTTTAGAACATCAAGGATATTGTTATTTCTTTTTGTTATTGTGTGTAACATCGTCCATTCTGCCTATCTGACATATATAGAAGTCATTACAGTCGCTATATCATGTTAAACTTCGCTATTATCTTAGATGTGGCTGTTTCTTGCAAAAGCAATCCTGCAGAATGTTCAGTTCTAGTCGCCTAAAATTATTCTTAATATTATAAATCGTTGTTTTGATTATATCTTGTGCATTCTCTTAGAAATGATTTTGTAAATGAAAAAAGCAAGAAACAGAAGCTTCTTGGATGAAATGAGATTGATGATAATTCAAACTCTGTCTCTTGCTAATTTGAGGATTCTCGTGTAAGATTGTGATCTTGAGAAATAACCATGGTTTTTACTGTTGCAAGTTGTTTTGACTAATCCTGTTTGCAAATGCTTATAAATGGTTTACTAGGATCTAAAAAGGATGTGCTCAATGCTATCCATTTCATAACAATCTGCTGCCTCATTTTCTTAATTGCGAGCAAGCTTTTTGCTTTTAATTATGGTTTTGAGTGTTCATTTGCTGGTAAACATTGGCTCTTTTGTGACAGATAAAACCGCTTTCAGTCAGATATGGCCTAGGCATATCAGATCATGATAGTGAAGGTCGGCTTGTGACGGCAGAGTTTGATTCATTTTATCTATTGAATGGATATGTCCCTAATTCTGGAGATGGCTTGAAAAGACTGGTACTTGACCTCAAGCACAATATTACTAGTCTAGGTCCTTATTTAGTAATATTATTTGTCATTGGACTCCCTTAGTTGTTTCATTTTGTGGATCAATGACTGTGCTTTCAATTCTAGTCATACAGGGTTACACAATGGGATCCAGCTCTCAGCAATTACATGAAAGTAAGATTGCTTTGATTTGTCCTTTTATTATTCTTTTTTTTTAACAAGTATTTTGTACATCATTTGTTATATATTTCCATTGTGATAGGTTCTAGTTTGTTTATCCATGCTAGATTTAGATATTTTTTTCATGTTGGATGTGTCTAACTCCTTACCATAAGAATGATCTTTGGAGTGAAGCGTTTGGGTAGGATCTATCCAGCATAATTTGCTAGATTGAATGATTGAGATTCATATCTCCCCTTCCCCTTGGGGCCAATTACTTATTAAAAAAAAGGAGATTCATATCTCTGTCGATGGCTTAGTGCTCCACAATCATACAGCAACAAAGTTTTATCTCTAGCTGAGTTTTAATTAGACACACTTTGCCTACGCTCTAGCTCAGAACAGTGACCCTTGAAAGCACAAAAAATGGACCAAGTATACTTAATATTTTTTTAATGAAGTATGCATATTCTTTGTGGTTAAATATTCTTTTTATAGAAATGAATAATTTATATTTCCAAAAGGCATAGTTGATTACCATTTCCAGATGTTTAGCACTTAATGCTCAGGGTGCTTTTCATGCTTGATGCAGGAGCTGGAAAAATCAAAGCCCGTCATTTTGACTGGTGATCTGAATTGTGCTCATGAAGAGATAGACATATATAATCCTGCTGTAAGTGCTTTAGATTTTCATGTTGTGTATGAGTCCTTATTATAGTCCCTAACTGATATCAAAATCTTGGAAAGTATGTGCAGACCAAGAAAAAAAAAAAAAAGCTCTTTTGAGAAAATGTAATCCCTGTTCCTGTCTTGTTGGAAAAGGAATTGGGTAAGGTTAGTTCAGGTGATAAGAGGATTGGGTGGCTAGTGGGAGGTCTTAGGCTTCAATCTTACCAATCAAAAACACCATAATTTTCTGTAGCAAAGGCTCATTTCTATCTTAAGTTGGAGAATATAATAAAACTGCCTTGAGCAACATGATGACAATTATCGAATCAACCCTTGCATTTTGATGTTGCCTGAGAAATTTGTGTTTTAATTTATTTTTTTAGGAGCTGTTGTTGAACTAAATGCATACGAGTAGTCATTCTGATATGTCCTATTTTAAGAGTCAGAGTTGGGGATGCAATCATTTGCTTTGTGCCGATTTTTACCTTTTGTGGTTCTTCTCTCTATCTCTTTTTCTTTTTTATAATTATAGTTTAATTTTCTCTGGGTGGGTGCTGCTCAGAATTAACCACATGCCAAGAAAACTGTTGTGACTTCCTGTTTATGAGAGTGAGTGAGTGCATTATGGGTTAAGAGATGATGTTGATAATGACCTGTACCTTTATTAAAGATGTCGATGGCTCTATCATTTCTCAATCTCATGTAGGGTGATGGTGTTTTATTCAGGAAGCACCGATACTTCAGACTAGTGGCTAGATACTCCTGGATGTGGCAGGACACCTCTTTAGTTTTTCCTTTAGTCTCTCTCCCTCTTTGTTGTGTGTGACTAATAGCTTCTTATCTAGTTTTATTATTTGGACATATTTATACCTTTTATCATTTAAACTAAAAATTAGCATAATATGGTATCTGAAAACATTGTGTGCATATTTAATTAATTAAAGTGTCACCGTCGTATCATATCCTAAGTTTTCAAGAATTGATGTATTGGTGCTTCCTAGTGTTTTAACCTCTTAAGGCTTTGTTTTTTAAAAAAAACCTGAGGCTCTTAATTTTTTGGGTAATGAGCATTTCAGAGATGTTAATTACTCATCAATGAAGACTTCTTTGAACCGTTTTTTGATAAGTGAAATTCTCTATAAAATATAAAATAAAAAAAAAATAATAACAATAAAATAAAATTAAAAAAAAAAAAAAAAAAGCCTAGACAAAAAAAATGGTGGTTGAGATTCACATTTCCTCTTTCTTCAATAATCTATTAATGGATTATTTTACCTGAAAAAAAAAACGTTGATGACAAGTTTAGACATTTTAAGATCATGTTGTGAATTGATAAAGGTAAAATTTTTTTTTTTAAAAAAATCAACTCTCAGTTGGAATAAGAAATTTGGCTCGGGAGATTAGGAGAGCAATTCTGCTGATAACTTAATTAGTTTGGCAAGGCTTGGAAAATGATTCTAGAGAATGTCAGAATTAACTGGAAGCCATGGTGTGTGATAAAAATATCTGTTACTTTGTGTTATGGGAAAAAAATAACTTTTGGAGTACCTAAAATGTACCCTTTTGACAAGCCTTTACATGGTGCCAAAAATTTAGCCTAAGGGAGGATAACAAGGAATTTTGGTGGGTTGGTTTTGCTATGGTATTTTAAGTAGTAGTTACAGTTTCAGCCATAATTACACTGTAATATTTGCTGTGATTGGCTCTCTTTTCCAAATTTGAGCACCCATAGCCCTTTCTAAGTTGTTTGCATTTTCTTGATTGTTACATCAAATCTATAGGGAAATAAAAGAAGTGCTGGGTTTACCGATGAAGAAAGGCAGTCATTTGGGACAAACTTCTTGTCTAGGGGATTTGTGGATACCTTTAGACGGCAACACCCAGGAGTTGTTGGCTATACTTACTGGGGTTATCGGCACGGTGGTCGCAAAACTAACAGAGGTATTCAGTCTACATTCTCAAACGTAATATCTATTTTCTTATCATTGAGTTTGAAATGAGCATTTTGTGATGTTGATAACATATGTAAGATCTTATGATGCATCCCGTTTCAAGAGTTCATAGTTCCTAATAAAAAAGGTGTTCATAATTCCATCCTTCGCTGTGATTGAATGTGTTGTAATTCTGTTCCCAAGCATAAGTATTTGCCTTAAAGAATTCTGAAATCCCATGTTGCACCTGAACCACTCAGTTAACATATATCTCTATAAAGATTCTCAATATTTGATCTATCTTTACCATCTTCTAGTTTTAAAGTGTTTAAATCAGTAATCTGATTGGTTCAAGCCCCTTGAAATATGGATTTTTTTTTTTATCTCATTCAAGTGTTTTGGATTTTGAAACAGGATGGCGGCTCGACTACTTCCTTGTCTCAGAATCCATGGCCGACAAGGTTTATGACTCCTATATTCTAGCTGATGTTGGCGGTAGTGATCATTGTCCCATTGGCCTTGTACTTAAGCTTTAGTTTTTCCCCGTGGCATCAAAACCAATCTTTTGGGGCATTTGTGATGAACCTAAAGCCATTGGTGGGGTAATAGTGGGAAATTTGTACAGCCTCTTTTGCCACTCTGCTAACCTGGCAAAAATTCCAATGAGCTAATTTATGGTTTTTGACATTGGTTTAGGTTTTTTGTCAAGAACCAAATTTTGTTAAGGTACTAGAAGCTTTCTACCGGAGGTGAATTATGGAATATTTGGGGTTTTGACAAATAGTTCACTAGGGTTTGGAAGTGATTAATCACTCACTAGGGTTAAAAAAAAAAAAAAAAAAATTGATCCCTACTGTAGTAGAAGTTGGCAGAATCCGTTAACTTGACATGTCAGCACCAATTATATTATGATGAGAAATGTTATTACACATTTTGTGGTATATCTCTTATTCAATTATTTATTTATTTATTTTTTTCAAATTAACCATTGAATTTGTAGGATCTAATAATGCACTGAACATATTACGTGAATTGTTATTTTATATAATTGCTATTAATATGAATAACTTAAACTCAAAACTGCATATAACATTGACTTTTAATCTTGAGAAGAATGTGAACTCAAACGTAAAATGTAGGTCATTTTGATACATTTAGGAATGAGATCATTTATGGTCAAAATCCCAGTGTATTGGTTGATCACATATAACATTATGGGAACACTATTTTTCTAGATGAAATTTATAATCCTTTGATTTTAATAAAAGAGATATGATATTTATTTAGATAAATTTAATGGAATTATTCTAAGTCTCTGGTGAGAGCATTTTAGTTAGGAGTTACTAAAATAAAATGTACTAGATGAAGTATGATTTCAACGGTACAAAAATAATCAAGAGATTCAATCGGTTACTCGAGATTAAGGGATGGTGAATTAAAGTGATATTTTATTTATGACTTTAATTCGACTATGAAAATTTTGTTGATGGTTAAATTGCAATTATAAGATATCACTAGGAGTTTTGATTAATCGAAGAGTGCAATTACAATTTTGTGTGGAATATTTTGTGGTTAATAGTAACGTAGAACAAGTCATGAGATGACAAGTGCAATTACATATATGAGAAAATTTATTCGCACATCTTTTTTGACAATATTTTCTTTTTTAGTGTGCATTTCTACTATGAAGCCAGAGCTCGAGAAGTAGTGGGAAACTTTTGTCAAACTTGGAGCTCATCGATTTTTGATATAGACATCCTTTTTTTTTTTTTTTATTATTTTTTTTTTTAAGCAAATAAGGGAAAAGGGAAAGGGAAATTACAAGGAGGGTGGCCAACCCAAACAACAGCCCAAACCAAACCAAATTGCAAAGCAAAAACAAGAAAAATGAAAACCAAGCAAGGTAACAAGAGGGAATGGGTCAAAAAAATGACCCGGCCCTATAAGAGTACCAATGCAGCCACAAAGGACTGCTATCAAAGGCAAAACAAAGAAATCCGTAGAAATCTTTGCAAGCAAAACAGAACCCGCGATGCAAAAGGCCATATCTGGGTCACCAACAATCGGCCACACCATAAAAGAATACAGTAAATACAAACAGGAAAATAAGACAAAAAGCAGAAAAAAAAAAGAAAGAAAAAAAAAGAAAAAAAAAAGGACAAAACAGCAACATCAGTGGCGAAAACAGCAGACAATTGAGAGGAGGGACGAAGGAAGCCGCAGCATGGCGGCGCGTGGTGTTCATGCTCCCACGAGTAAGATCTACTATTGGGCGTATGGGGGCCACGTACCGTCTTGTGGTGGCCGGACAAAGACTTTTGTGGATATGGCTTCCTGAAAATGACAGATCTAATGTTTAAAAAATTAAAACTAAAATCTTTAGAAAGGTAGCAGATCCGAGGCTGAGGACAACAGTTGGAGGCTGAAACCGAGCGGCTGAATGGGCTGATGGAGTTGCTTGACAAAGGTAAGTCCTCCGAAGATGCGGATATGGCTTCCAAAGAGGCGGATAGGACCTCCAAAGAGGTGGATAGGACCTCCAAAGAGGTGCAAAAAGTAGCAGAAATTAACAGAGGAGAAGAAATGAAAAAGGAAGGAAGGAGGGAGCCGTAGCTCCCTCCCCCATAGGCTGCCGGAAAGGAGAGGTTGTCTTCAGTAAGAGGAGAGAGGGGAAAAGATATTTTGTAAAACGAGTTCTCTTGATATAGAGACTTAATCCTTCTTGATAAGCTCTTCATATTGGTTTACCAAACATGCTATATACTGGAGGTAATTAGTTTCAAATTCCAAGCGACAATAATACATGCACTCCAACTTAATTTCATCAAGTTTCATGGGAAGATCTTTACGATGTATTGGGTCCTTAAAAAGGCATTCAAAAAGAAAATTACCGATAGACACCTTCGTCAACTGTCCTTTTTTCCATTCTTCAATTGTGCTTCCAAGGCAACGATAGATATGAGTCATGCCCTCATTATCAAGTTGGAAGAGATGAAGGCTCGTTGGTAGGGGAGTGGGAGTGGGAGTGGAAGAGAGAAGGGTATGGTCATTAGCACGAACTTTGAGTATTATGAAAATAATCAACTCCACTAGCATAAGTTTTGCCATACTTTTCCTAGTCATCGTCTTTCTCCCACTCTAAACATTCTCAAATTTGGAGGTCAATTACAAAAACTATTTATTGGGATTAAATCCTTGAATCACTATACTATTGAATAGCTTGAGAAGCTTGAAGAAATTTAAATATTCTAGCTTGTGTGTTGATTCATTTTAAAAAAAGTTCTTATCCAAAAAGGTATCTATGTTTTTAATATTAGTAACTTTTGGAAATATGAAAATATTCTAGTAAAATAACTCTTCACTCAAATAACGTCTTTTGTTAGGAGCATAAGGTTTTACAAAAGTTCTATTTTTTATTTTTTTTAACACAAGTAATATGTGACTCCTCGTAAAACTTTACTATATTAAAAAAAACTTACATAAAAGAACGAGTGGAGAGGTATCATTGTCCTAGTTTAAGAATAAAAAGAAAAGGAAAAAATAGGTATAATACAATATTCATAACACATTATTAGATTAAAACTTCCATTTAAATAGTATTTTGAAAGAAATTGTTGGTTTAAAAAAAGTGATAAGGGTAACACATATTGGAGTGCATAAAGTGTAAATCATCATACTATTCATTTATGATAAACCAACCCCCTTTTCTGTCTTCCATTTTGACAAGTTAATTGATACTTGACAGTATATGGAGTGGTTCGGCTACTCCTATTTCAAAGATTTTTTTAAAGATAAGTTGTTATTATTATTATTATTATTATTACTACTACTATTCATTTGTGATAATTTTGGGACAAAGTATTCCTCGAAATTAGGTTAGAAGAACTTCGTTCAACTCTGTCTATAGAAATGCCATGTATTCATTTGCATGTGAGAAGTACATGCATTTTTAATAGCAATAACAAAATTGATTAAAAAATATGTAATTCTCACATGTTATTTTAAAATGTATGTACATCTCATATGCAAACAGACATATGCTATTTTTATATATTAAGTTTAATGAAATTCTTCCAACATAATTTGATAGAAAACGCTATCTATAATTTTGTGTATCCAAATAACACAGTTGTGAGTTGGTGGAGCTAAATTGAATACATGTCGCTTGAAGTAAAAGGTTGGATTTAGCTTTCCTTCGGGAAAAATCTTAAAAATATTTTTATGAGAACTTAGGTCGGAAGAAAAAAAAAAAAAACAAAAGACAGATTGCTGATGTGGCAGGAATTGAACTTGGGACCCATCCAATGGAGGACATGGCAAGATATGATTCGCCCAAATGACGACAAGTCGACAATGCAAGAGAAGAAGAAAACTTCTAATTCTGACCGTGTCCAAAAAGTTTTGGAAATGGAAAAGACCAATAGCTACAAACAGTAATCTTTCACAGAGAGAGAGAGAGAGAGAAAGAGAGAGAGTACCATGGCAGCTCGCAAGAGAGCTTCGGCAGACGCATCGACAGAACCCAAACCCCAAGAGAAACCGAAATCCCAAGACCCCACGCCAGCCGAGCCTCCCACTGCGCCACTAAAGGTGAAGTCCGGCTTCATTGTGAAACTCTCGCTCTTACTATTGGGTCCATACTTGTACCTCATCTTCCACCACTACAAGATCGACCAGGACCTAAAGAGGCCGATTCTCATAAATGCGGGGCTCAGCATCGTGGGATTCTTCGTCACTCTTAAGTTGATCCCCGTGGCTTCCAGATACGTCATCAGGCGCAATCTCTTTGGCTACGATATCAACAAGAAGGGTACCCCTGGAGGCACTCTCAGAGTGTGAGTGTATCTTTTTTTGTTGTCTTTCCTGTTGTTTGCGTGTGGTTTTTGATTGAATTATGATCTGGGTATGTGTTAGATTTTGGTTTTAAGTTCAATTTGTCAGCTGGGTGTGTGGTAGATTTGGTTTTTGATTGAATTTGTCAACTAGGTATGTGTTAAACTAGTTTTTCGTTGAATTTGTGGACTTGTTTCTGTTAGATTTTCCTTTTTGTCGAATTTATGAACTGGGTTTCTGTTGGATTCTCAATTTTCGTTGCCTTCGTTAAATAAAAGTGTGATTTTGTTTGTCCTCTTTGTTTAAAGTTATTTTTAATTGACAGTAATGGTTTGTATAGAGTATGTATCAGTTTGCTTATCAGTAGGTAGGTACTAGACTGGTATTTTTATCTGAATTGTTCAAATTTTGTTTTCATCTTAACATTTTAAGACTGTTTGTTTATTGGAAATTATATGAGATGCCTCACCCTTGTTCCGAATTTGACTTAATGTGTGTGCGTGAGTTCATTAATTTTTTGTAATTATCCTAAAATCGAACTTGTGTTCATGTTTTTCTTCTCCTTTTTGGTTTGATACATTCTCTAATTTCTCTTTCATTAAACGATAGCTGAAAACCTGAGCTGCACAGTTTCAGTTTGACGGTGCTTGCAAATGGTCCAACAACTGGGAAAGAAGAGTTTATGAGTGGACAATTATAATTCTGTTTTCAGCTATTTATAGTATGGGGAGTTGCAAGTATAAACTTTAACTGATCTTAAGTAATCAATCAATTTGTGATTCTGAGGTCTTGTAAACCATAGGAGCGAGTTTGCCATGGAAAAAAATGCTAAGTTCCAAGCAAAGCTATGAGTATATGTTGTAAGTAATCAATCAATTTGTGATTCTGAGGTCTTGTAAACCATAGGAGCGAGTTTGCCATGGAAAAAAATGCTAAGTCCAAGCAAAGCTATGAGTATATGTTGTTAGTATTCTCTTTTGTCTCTTTTCTTTTTTCTTTTCTGTTTTTTTCCTCCATTTATTCATATACCTTTGAATCTTAGTGCATCCATGTAAGTTCTCTTAGTATCCTTGATGACAATATTTTGTAATTTTTGCAGGCCTGAGTCGTTGGGTATTGTTGTTGGGATTGTTTTCTTGGTCTTGGCCATCTTATTTCAGTATTTTAACTTCACATCAGATTCAAACGTAAGTTTGTTGTCTTTTGAAAAAAAATTATATTTCATAAACTTGTGCAAAGCTTTTATTTATTTTTATGCTTACCGGGACTCCTTGGATTAATTTTAAGCTCAACTTAACTCATCATGTCCTTATTACTAACATCTTTTTAATAAGTTGCGAAAGGCCTTAACTAGAATAAAATTGATGTTTTCACCACATCAATGATGCAGTGGCTTGTTGAGTACAATGCGGCTTTGGCATCCATCTGCTTCATGACATTACTTGGATTTGTTGATGATGTCCTTGATACCCCTTGGAGAGTGTGAGTATCCAGTCATCTTTGTCCTTTTCCTAAGCATTTATTTCATTGCATCCTTCTTGAACTAGTGCTGGATTGTATTTCTTATGTGCTTCCTTGTGATTTGTGAAGAGCAGGAAATTACTACTGCCATCATTTGCTGCTCTTCCTTTGTTGATGGCCTATGCTGGGCATACAACAATTATTATACCAAAACCTCTTATTCCATATGTTGGACTAGAGATTCTTGATCTAGGTATGATTTCTGATGTGAAAAAACAATATGACAAAGAGAGAAACATACCATTCAAATGTTTGTGTTATTTACTCTCTCTCTCTCTCTCTCTCTCTCTCTCTCTCTCTATTGCCATCAACTTATCTTCAAACATTAGTTTTTTTCTTTTCTTTTTATGTGGTAAATATCTTGGGTTGTCCTTCCAAATTTTGGTGGGTATATAAATGTTGACATTTATACAAATTCAGGTTCAGGAAGAAAGTTTGGTTAGTACCTAGCCAGGGGAAAAGATTGAAGTTATTATTTCAATGGAAATTTCACATATTTTTATCTAAGAAGTGTGTAGTGGCAGGTAAAATCACAAGCATGGAATAAAGAACATGAAGTATGTGCCTTGCTGCTAGTAATTGAAATATATATCCTGAATTTCACTGAATCAGTAAACATGAGCCTTGACATAATTGCATAGTATGTTAGAATCCAAAGTAGATCCATCAATTTAAACTAGCATGTAGAAGAAAGGATGCAGTCAATGTTATTAGGTTCTTTCTCAAGAAGCATAGTATCAACTATATTATAAGTTTGAAGCACATTTTTTTTTTAAAGATGTTTGAAACACATGTAAGGGGCCTCCTAATGGATGAGGCATCAGATTCTTCATTATTCAATATCAGAAGAATTTGCTGAAATATGGAAGCATGCCAGAATCATCCATCTAACTGATGATCCTACTCTTAGTGTGGGGCTAATTTTTGTTGAAGGAAATTGTTTATGGTTGTCTATGAGCCTAGTTTTGGCTATTCCTTAAAGAATACACAATCAATTAGAATGGATGTTTAATGAATTGAATTTAGGAAAAGAAGAGTATTGGACAATTCTTCTCAATTATGATAGTAGATTGGTGTTTTGATATTGAAGTACTTGTGCAAAATAATATGATTGGGATGCACATGGCAAGTGTGCCACATGAAAAGTGTGATTACTGAAAGAATAAGTGTTTTCTTGGAATCATTGGAATATTATTTTTTTTTGATAGGTAAGTACTGATATTATTAAAAGCGTAGGGCGCCCCAAAGTACACTGGAAGTATACAACTAGGAACACCTAACTAGAAGGGGAAAAGCGTACAAGGAAATCATCATAGCTAAGCGGAACCGGAGAAACATAAGCTACAGTCCAGAGATAAAGAGTATGGAAACAATAGGCTAAAGTACTTATCAAAAAAAAAAATAGGCTAAAGTGTCCTCAATAGACCTCTCCACATCCTCGAAACACCTATTATTTCTCTCTCTCCATATACACCAAAAAAAGCAAATAGGCACCATCTTCCAGACTGCAGCACTCCCCCCCCTTCCTGCAGACCACCAACATGCTAGCAACTCGAAAACCCGTCTAGGCATCACCCATGATAACCCAAAACGGCCAAAAAAGGCACTCCACAGAGCAGACGCCACCTCACAATGAAGAAGAAGATGATCCACCGTCTCTTCACTTTTCTTGCACATCCAACATCTGTTCACCACAATCACATTACGCTTTCTGAGATTATCTAATGTCAGAATTTTCCCCCACGCTGCCAACCACACAAAGAACGCTGCCCTAGGGGGAGCCTGAGTCCGCCACACCCTCTTCCAAGGAAACCTCCTCCCTTCCGAACAAGCCAAAGAGAAAAAGAGATACTTGACCTTGAAAGATCCTCTTTTGGAAGAGTTCCACCATAACTTATCTTCCGACCCTCTTCTTACTCTAGTAGAATGTAACACCTGGAAAAAGGATGCAAAGGCCTCCACCTCCCAATCATGAGCCTCTCTGGAAAAACTCACATTCCACTGAATGGACCCACCCAACATCTCCACGTTATCCGCAACTGAGGCATCCTTCGCACAAGCAATACTAAAAAGGATCGGGAAGGCTATCTTGAGAGAATATCATTGGAATATTATATTTACTAGACTTGTGTTTAATATGGTGTCTTTGGAGAGAGAGGAACAAAAAGAGCTTTGAAGATCGTGAGAATGGATTGCTAGAAATGAAGAAGACGATGCTACAATCCCCGTATATATGGAGAGTGGCATGCAATAATTTGTCTGTTTTTAATTTTTCTGAATTTTTAGAATTATGTTCTTTTTCTATGATTTATGGGTTCTCTTGTATACTCCTTGTGTACTACGGTTGTATCTCTTTGCTCTTTGAATGAATATAAATTACTTATCAAAAAATATATATACATATTTGGTTGATCGGTCCTTCTATGAATGGGCTGGTATGGTCATTTGGAGAGACACAATTCTCTCTCTCTCTCCCTCTCTCTCTCTCTTAAAGGGTGACAACAAGTAAATTGTGAGACAGCATGAAAGAATCTACTGCTAAACTGCTTGATTACATTCATGATTATGCACTTAACTTCTAAAATTACATGCATTGTGTGCATGAGTTTAATGAGTGCTTAGCCACCACCCTGGGTGGGTGCCAAAAAAAGAGTGCTATTACTTCTTGACTGGGTTAAGCAGGTTCTCCCTGACTTTGCCAATGTTCTCCACATTTGAAATGCTGGTTGTTATTTTGATTGTTTAGTCATTTATTTTTCTAGTCTGTCTTACCAATATTTTTCTGATGTCACAGGATGGATATATAAACTATATATGGGGCTTTTGGCAGTTTTCTGCACAAACTCTATAAATATCCATGCTGGTTTGAATGGACTTGAAGTTGGACAAACTGTTGTCATTGCATCTGCTGTAAGCATAAATGCTAGTAAAACAGTTGGATTTTAACTTTGTTAGAGAAAATAACATATCTTAGCAATTTGCAGATTATGATACACAATATCATGCAAATTGGAGCATCCACAGATCCTGAGCAAAAGCAGGCCCATGCATTCTCAATTTATTTAGTTCAACCGTTACTTGCGACATCATTGGCTTTACTTTCTTTTAACTGGTAGTGATACATCATCTTGTTACATAGTCTCTTATGATCATTCTTCCTGCAAATTTAAGTAACTTGTCTTGACATTTTTTGTTGACTTGCTTATGATAGGTACCCTTCTTCAGTTTTTGTTGGAGATACCTACACCTATTTTGCTGGGATGACTATGGCTGTAGTCGGGATTTTAGGCCATTTTAGGTGTGTTAACTTACATTCTCTTATAGGTGCTTCAGAAAGTTGGAGTCTTCTCTCTTTTTTCTTTTTCTTTCTTGTTTTTCTCCACCAGCATGATGTTGCTCTCTTATCTTAAATTATGCAGTAGTAGGAAAAACAGAAAAACTAAGAAACAGTGTGGTGGTAGTTTTTAATTTCTACTAATAACTTATATCTTCAGTAGCATCAAGTATGTCTTTTCCTCTCAGTTTCCCAGGACCCTTCCTACTTAGTGGGGCTTTGAAGTTAAAATCTTTATTCATGTTAGAGAAAATTGTGGTTAAGGAATTGGACCTTAGGTACTCTGCCTTAGCTGCAATTGGTGAGAAAGATCATACTGAAATTTCTGCATGGACCGTCTAATTACGATTTTTAATAATTATGTCTGAGAGGAGTCCTAAAAATAATTGGGGACTTGTTTCTGCATGGAAAAATCATGGTTCATTCGTTGGAAAAATCGGTTTGACATTTCTGAATAGTTCTGGATCAGTTTTGAGCCTGTTTCCAACATACATGCAATCTAGAATTTTGAATTTCAAACTTTGCGTTGATAAGTTTTGAGTTAAACCTACATTCTTCTCCCATTATCATTTCTGCTGGATCACTGCCAGTTTTGTAGAGTTAATCAACATGATCAAATTCAAGTATAGTAAGCTTGAATATTACTTGTATCACTATGCTAATATTTTGCCTAATAATGGTTTTCCTTTTTCATTTTGAAATCTTTGTTGCAGTGAAACACTCCTGATTTTCTTTGCTCCTCAAGTTTTGAACTTCCTCTTATCACTCCCCCAGGTTTGGTCTAATAAACTTTTCGCTGCCACACCCCACCAAAAAGGGAAAAATAAGGCGCATAATTTAGAACTCTGCTGGTCAAGGCATCTAACTTGTGTTATTTTTTTCTCAGCTTTCTGGGTTCGTTCCATGTCCACGGCATCGCCTGCCTAGGTAGCTTTCTGTGTCCTTTAGATTCATTCTCTACAAACTGTCAAAGAGTATGTGAAACTTTTTCCAGTAATATTGGCCATATCTTTTTAACTGATCAGGTTCGATTCTAAGAGTGGACTACTGACTGGGACAAACGATGGGACACTTGTTAATTTCACTTTGAGAATACTTGGAAGGATGTCCGAAAAGTCACTTTGCACCGTTCTTCTTGTTTTCCAGGTGATTTTTAGCATTATATGTTTCTAATGAGAACTCTTCAGATCGTGGTGTTACTCTTACCTGGTTCCATGCTGTTAAAGCATGCATCACATGAGACAGTCCACTGTTATCCCTTGCATGTTTGTGTGTGTGTGAAGGGGTATTTGATTTGTGAATATGGCTCATAAGCGCAATTGTATCTATTTTCCACAGGCCATTGCATGCTGCCTCTGTTTCGTGCTGAGGTATTTCCTCGCCGGTTGGTACAAATGAGGTGGCAACATCAAAGAAATGATCTTCTGGTTATATTAGTTTTCATCTGGGAATTTTGCTTACTTGCTAGGGTATGTTGCAGATATGACCCTCTGTTGTTGAGAGTGATTAAAATACCAAAATTACTGGAGTAAGTCTTTCACCCGAAACACAAATCCCTAGCAGTTTTGACATTTTTGGAGATCATGCTGAATGACATTATACTTGTGAGATTAATTTACAGTTATTTTTATATCGTGGTCCTTCAAGAGGAGAGGACAAATTGACTGAATTTTTCTTGCTGGAAAGTGACGACAGTTAAAGACCATGTTACTGTTGACATTTCTGTTGTTTCACTAACACACTTTTGTTATATGATTATTGATGATTACTTCATATAGTGTTCTGGTTTAAACTTAAGGACTAACGACGATGAATGATGCATCTCTTTTTGAAAATATATGAAGAAAATTTGACCTCTTTATTTTTGGGTGTATGCAGCTGTAGGTGATGTGAAATGCAAGTCTTTACATATTCTAACATCCAAAATTTGCACAATTGTTCTGAAACTCTGTTGCTTTTTCTATATAGTTATTTTGGAGTCTGCCAACCTCCTCCTGCATAGGACTAGGGATGCTATCTTGTAGTGCTTCGCTATGACAAAGTTTGTGGTGCATTAGCAATTGACTAGAGGATCAAATTTTGGAACATTTGTGGTTGTTAGAAGCCTAAAAAAGAAGTCGGTCCAATAATAAATCGGATCGTTTTCTGATTAGCGTGTACCCTGTTGAGAATTATTTGTTTGTATGATCAATATTTTAGATAGTGGTTGAGAATGAATGCATAAACCACCACTTCACTGATTTGCTACACAACAGCAATGCTTGAGTCGGCCATTGGCGATTCCACGCTATCTTCAATCGAATGAGATGGTGTACCTTCATAAATTACCGTATGCATGCCCACAAGACATTGATGTACATGTGATTCAGAGAACAAGTCTTACATGTATGGTGAAATCTTTGCTTCGTTAGGTCTCTGAGAAATTATCATGTCAACAATTACGAAATAGGAACTCAATATTGAATACATCTCGTACGACAAATGTATAGAAGTTTGAATGGAGATGATGACCTTAATTCCTAATTACCAAAAACCGCTCAAAATTCATTAGATTGTTGTAGTGAATGAAAATTTAGACCAATTGTTTACTCATTAAAATTATCTGATTTTTTGTGAAGATTAGTATGATCTACCTAATCTTAATATGGGATCCTTTAAAAATAAAAATAAAAAAAAGTATCTCCTAGTGGACTTAATGGGAGAAACCAACGTAAGTTTACCCCTATGCATACACACAATGTACGTATTCATAATAATGTCACATTCTGATTTTAGGAAAAAAGAAAAGAACCAAGTTTTCCTCCAAAAGAATCACATGCTCAAATGCATGTATTCAAAATGCACATGAAAATCGCATACTCTAAACTCCAAAATATCATGTTAATAGATTAGATAGGTGGAATTTACTTCAAACTAATTTGAAGGAAAACCAAAAGAAAAAGAACCAAGTGTCTTAACTGCCTCAACAAGACCACAAGATGGATGCTGCCAATGGTCCGTCATGTTGACCATAAAAAATAAAAACTCGTACAGAAAACCCCAACCCCAAAGTCTTCCCCGATGGATGATAGTCGTCACAGTCAGGCTGGCCCTCTTTTCTTCAGGACAGACCCTTCAAAGCATTCCACAGCTTTGCAGTCAAGTCAGCTGAGGCAGTTGCTAGATGGCTAAGCACAAGAAAATGAAACATTGGTAGAAACTTTTTGTACTTGAGGCATGCTCGACAACTTAGCAGCATTCTCAGCTTCTTAGAACTCATCTTTTTAAATTTCTTACTTGTTACATCTTATACTTGTTGGAATATCCAGCTAACACAGCTTGCGTCAGATCTTGGTTCAAGAAGAGCAGATTGAATTTGAGAGAGTAAAGAAAACAAAATTATCATCTTTAGCAACAGTCCACATCCATAGCCTGTTCCTTCTCATGGCTACTGCTAGACCACAGCTTGATTGTCCGATCATGTGAAACGGTTGCTATGTAAAGCCCATCTGCCATTGAAAGAAAACAATAATTAGACGTCAAAGCAGAAAATAAGATATCAACAAAAAAATTCGCATACATAATACAGCGTTTGAGGTAAGACATTCAAAAAGTTCCAGACCATGCTGATATATATTTGAATGGTGCATGTGCGCATGTTTGTACAGTTGCATACACCCCCACATAAAAACTCACCAAGCAATTGCAGTTTCCATTTGATTGTGTTTATCAAATTAAAAGGCATAGTTATTATGGCACTGCCAGTTATGAATTGTATCATTTTACATTTTAACAAAGGCCAGACCAGAAATGGCTTCCATACTAGCTTAGCTTATATAACAACACTACTAATCAGTACGGCAAAGAAGTTACACAGTTAAACCTAAAGTTCCTTAAAAAGTTGCTAACCAAATAAAAAGGCTATTGAGAGCATTGAACAACATTTTCTTCATAACTTCTATTCTTCTGTCTTTTCTCTTTTATTTCTTAAAGATGTTGTCTGTCCCTAGAGAAAATATTTAAGGGTAGCAAAATGATACCATGACATTTTGCAAAATAAAACATGCCAGCATCTGCAGCCACAAATTCAAATGATTGGTGTGATAGCGGTAATAGAAACCGCAATGCTGTTTCAAGGATCTTCAAACTTATTTCTTGGTGTTGTCTATCTCTACTTGTGACACCAATACATGTCTCAGCTTCTAGGTTGCACACCATGCACGACCTCATTGCTGGCATTCTGGAAGGGTTTCTGACGTTTGCAAGGAATACGTCATTGAACTTTAAGGGGAGAAAAAAGGAATACATATTTTAGAATATAACTCACAACCTTAACCAAAAAGAAAAAAGGAAATAGAAGAAGGATCCTGCAACTCCTGTTAAGGACCACCCAAAGCAGCAAAAAACAAGACATAAAGGAAAGAATCACTACTTGTTCCAAAAGCTTAAGTTAGGGCCACCTGCGGCGTGGGGAGGGGGAGAGAGAAAAAAAAATTTGCAGCGTTGGAAAGTCATCTTTAGTGTTTTATCTACAGTATTAATTTATTGAGAACCTACTAGTTTGTAGAGTCTAAATGGCCTATATATAAGTTGAGACCACAAAAGCACCAGATCTAGTTTTTCAACTTATATAATATGATTATAAGAATTTTGGCTCCTATACAAGGATAGAAGAGGTAACAAACAAAATATATGTACATAAATCATGCAAAGGTTCAATATAATTACATTACAATAAAGTTGCTTGAATTTTTTTTAGATAAGTAATAATGATATAAATCAAAAGTGCAAAGGGGCGCAACCCACATACACGGGGAGTATAGAAGAGAGCGCCTAAGAGGGAGAAAAATGAAAAAGGAAATCAGAGAAACTAATCCCAATGAAAAAGCAATAAAGTTGCTTGAATACTAGAAGATAGAAGTAATTGGAGGGGGTACCTCCACTTCCCTCCATCCATAAATATTCAGTTTGCTTAAATGAGTGAAAACAGGAAACAAAATCAGAATCTTGGCATATGCAACATTTCTATAGTCAGGAACTTACCTCCAACAATATCTAAAGACGTGACTTTTGCTTCATGTCCAGCCAGTGTCTTCACAGGCTTAAAATCTCGGGCTGACCAAATCTGAAATATACACACCTAAGGTGAAATCATATGTAGACAAGAAAGGAACCAGAAAAACAAAATGAAAATAAAAGGTTAAACTTCAATTTTTATGTAAGAATCATGGTGTTCGGAAAGGATGCACACCTTAGCTGTCATATCATAGGAGGCAGTTACCAAGAAATATCCTTCTTGAGCCTCAAACTTTACTTCTGAAATAAGGTTGGAATGCGCCGGTATAGTATACAAAGATTTTTTCTTCCTAAGATCCCAGACACGACAAGTATTGTCTTCACCCCCCGTGGCTAAATGGTAGCCATTAGGAGAGAAGCTAACTCCCAGAACCTGAAAAAAGAGAGAAAATACATGTAATTGATTCAGTTAAATATGCATGCACATAATCACAATTATATAGGAACCCCTACCCCCTGCACGGGCCACAAAGAACAAAAAAAAAAAGCAGATGAAATTTCGAGTCTCACCGGCTTGACATGGCCTTCCAATGCAAGAATGCTTCTGCCAGTTCGAAGGTCCCAAACACGAGCAAGTGCATCCAGTCCACAAGATGCTGCCAGTGATCCATCATGGTGGAAGGCTATCCCATAGACACTCCTACTGTGACCTTCTTGAAGAAGCAACTCCTCACCAGTTTCTACATCCCATAATCTCCATGTCTTGTCAAAGCTAGTGGTCCCCAGGTACTTCCCTGATGGATGGAAGGAAATCCGCGCAAGACGATCCAGATGGCCCTCAAATGTCCTTAAGAGAGATCCTTCAGTGTTCCACAACTTTGCAGTTCGGTCAGCAGAGGCAGTAGCAAGATGGTCATGTTTAAAAGGAGAAAATGCAACATCAGTAGCGCGCTCTGTGTGTCCTTTTAATGCACAAACCTTTGTAACTTGAGGCATGCTCCACAACTTAGCAGCTCCACTCAAAGAGCTGATAGAAGCAGACAATTTGAGAAATCTGGTTAGTTTCTGTAGCATTGTAATCAGAAGCACATAAATCTTCAATATCACAACAAAAAAACCTTAAATCCGTGCTCACTACTAATGAAGCACCTAATTAGAAATTTAAATTGGGAAGCAGGGAGACTCAATTCTTATTTAAGTTTCCTCTACTAGCATGTATTCCTTTACCCCAAAAACAGGGAGGGGGAATGCAGCTAACACAAAGTACTCAACATCATGTACACGTTCATATCATTATAGGAAACCCACCATGATAAGTTAAACAGAGGGTGAAGCAATAATTGTACTCAAAATCACTAGTGCAATTTTAGACACTAATCAAAAGTTTGTGCACGAGGCTGTTAATGAAATTTAGTCAGAAAATGAGGGGGGGTTGGGATCCTTTGAAACTTACGATTCTAACAAGAAAGGGCAAGACATAACGTCTATCAGCGCATACTAATAAAGTTGCACATCTGTGTAGGCATGTTTATGGTTCTCTGTGCATGTTTTTGGGCAGAGAGAGAGAGAGAGAGAGAGAGAAGAGATACCAGGTAGCCAGCAGTTTTCCATCCTTTGAGAATGAACAACCAGAAAGTGGCCGATCATCTCCAATCTCACTGCAATCAAGCGTCAAATTCTCTGCCTGCCTCAGCACCCAATCCATCTCTGCATCAATATCTTCATCTGGATCATCCCTTTTCCTCTGTGCGCGTTGAATACGCAAAGCTGCCCTCACAAGAGAGTATTTTGCAATATGAACTCTAGCATCCAAGAGAGCCTTCGTGCCTTCTGTATAAAATGGGTACTGAACAATTTCTTCCTCAGCATCTGCTTTTGCAGCAGAAGCTGCAGCCTCTTCCTCTTCATGAGCTTTCATCAGCTTCTCCAACTGCCCTTCAGCATCCAGTTTTGCCATAATTGTCCGCAACCTCTCACGTCTTTCCATCTCTCTTTCTCCAAAAAGGGTCATAGGTTCACCAAGCTTGCGAAGACGAGTCCGGACAGCCATGTCATTAGTAGGCACCGCGAGAGCTTTAGCACGCCGCTTCATCATAAGCTCCTGAATTGCTTTTTCCTGCCGCTCTCTCACCAGTTTGCTCTCTTCTGATATCTCATATTCCCCAGTTGGACCTGAAGTAGTCCGTGTTGGGCCAGAGTCATCATGGTCTGAATCTGAGTCACTTGCTCTCACCTCACCATTTTGCGTAATGGGCGGTCTCAAAACAGGAGGGCGGATGGGGAGAGGTGCCAATGGGCGTAGTACAGGGAGAGGAGGAATCGTCGGAATTGGAGCAATAGGAGGCACAGCCACTGGTGGAACTATTGGCTGGATTGGCTGTACTGGAGTAGTATTAACATCAGGAAGCACACTTTCACTATCAGGGATCAAATCAGAAGCCTCTGCAGGAGGAGGTGATGTAGGGCTTTCCTCGTCAACCTCCATGATACCTAACCACTGAAAAATAAAAATAAAAAAGCATATAAAAAAGTTCAATGAAAAAGAAAGGAACTTATAGGGTGAAATCAAACTCTATTTCTTTGTTATTGTCATCTACACTAACAAAGAAATAAGCAGAAACAGGTGTACCATTGTAAATTGAAGGCAGAAAAGATGGGAAAACAAAAAGAAAATGGTAATATCTGAATTTCATCTCATAACTATACCCAAACTAAGAGCTTTACGTTTTATCAACCACAATCCTCTGTTACTCTTCAAGAACTCACAATTCACCACCCAGTATATCAGCTGTAAGTCTATTGCCTAGTAAATACCACCCCTTCCACTAAAGCACACAATGCTAAGTGGGCATGATATTGCCTTTCGGTGTATAATCAAGGCTCCACAATCCACAGAAAAAAAATTCCCAATCTAATAACTTACATCAAAACGACATTACCCAACTCTAGCAAACCTCAAAATCAGCACATACCCATAGAGAATCTGTGAGAGAGTGAGAAGGGAAAGGGGGAAAATACCGGACTCCGGAGGGGAGAGAGGAAATATGTTGACTATCCCACCACCTCCGGCACCACCACTACCGCAAGGCCACAGTTTTAGTTTGTAGATGAGAGAACCCAAGGAGGGCAGGAGAGAGAGAAGCGTGGGAGAGAGGAAATATTATATTGAGAAATAAGGAATGGCGAAAACTTTTCTTTACATAAATCTGGGGAGAGATTCTGACAAAACCAAATTTGAGGAACGAATAGAGAGCTTGTTAATCTACCGTTTTTGAGAATTTTCTCCAAAGTTTGCCGAAACAACGAAATGGAGAGCTTGCTGTGAAAGCTCTTATAAGTAAAACAAATACCAACCCTAAAGCTATCATTTAACACGAATTCACAATTCAGTAATGGGCAAGCCTCTATTTGCATCAACGGAAAATGTATTCACAATTCACGTACTTTCTTCTATGAGCTAACAATCACATTATAAGTGAGCACGTTACTTACCAATCAAAAAGAAAATCTAGAAACAATTATAGGATTATATATACAAGCAAGCATAATTGTAAAATCAAACTAAGGAATATCACATAGCAAGAATTAGACTGAGAAATTAACTAATCCTTACAATCGATTCTAAAAAATACGCATCAATAGCCAAACAGACGCAATGCTTGTAGAACAATAAAGGAAAAATAGTACCATGCTCTAGAAAAGAAAAATAGTGCTCGCCGCACCGCCGGCGCAACAACGATTTGGAGGACGTTGGAAGCCGCTCCAACGGAGTTACGGCCGCCGGAAACGACGAGGAGTCATTGGGCCCTTTCGATATTACCATACCGGCAAAAACACAAAGAATGATACCGAAAATGAAGAGATTGACTTACCGGCGGCGCAGAATTAGCAGACCCACTTGAGGTTTTCAATCGCCGACTACTCTGTCCCTCTCTTGGGTTTGTGGGTACGCAGTAGAGGCAGGAGTTTGTGGGTACGGCAGCAGCAGAGCCAGGAAGCACAGTTATCGTTGTAATTAAGAAAAACTGGTATGGATTTTATTAACTCGAAAGGGCGCCGACTCTAAACAATTAGGCACTTAGGCCTCTCCTTTCTTTATAATTGAGCATAAAAATAAAATAAAATAGAGATTTATTTATTTTTATTTTTTAAAAAAAAGTCAAAAAATATTTTTAATTTTTTTTTTTTACCAAATCAACTAACTTTTTAATTGACACATCTCTTTAGGTATAAACATATAAGTACCAAGATTTGAACACAACAATCCATCTTTGTAGAGCGCTGAGCGCACATAATCGGAACATGAACCCCACAATTCATCTTTGTAGTTACCTAAATTGCGTGCAATTCGAACAACCAATTAATAAGGAATTCCGATCTACTCGGATCAAGATCCCTTACAATTTCTTTAAAATTATAGATTCTCAAATTAGGTAATTTAGGCTGTTTTTAGGGAAGGGGAACACTTGAAAAATGCTACCTATTTAAAAGATGGCATGTTATCGAGGTAACAAAAAATAAATTTCCTCATGAAAAAGCTTAATTTTCACTTTTATAGTGACGCTTATTCTTCATAAAATCAAAAGAAAACTTTAGGCTCAAAACTTTTTGACAACATAGAGAGTAAGAACATGATGAAAATATACTTAATTCTCAATTGTAACATACCATATTTTTAATAGGAGGCACTTTTCAAGTGTTTCGATACCTAAAAATGACCAAAATTGCATAATTTGATAATCATTATAGGGAAACATAATCCGATCTACCTGGGGCCAGATATTATTAATGAAATAAACAAATTAAGATCTTAAACTTCAAAATTTACTAGTCACAAAGAAAAAAACTAAAGCTATTGCATGTTTGTTAACCGGTTTCAATCCTAATTCCTAACCCATCATATGATTATAAATCCACTTAAAATGGCACAATTTGCTCGTAAAGGGCTTGAATTTTTATTTTTTTATTTTTTATTTTTTAAAAAAGCATCAACCTCTTGATTGGATCCTTAGCCACTGAAGAAAATAATTATTAAAAAAAAAAAAAAAACCAAAGCTGATATATGCACAAAAACACAGAACTCTATGAAGCAGGATAGCAGCTGTTAACATTATGATCCACTTACTATTTGATAAAACAGATAGAAAGTATGTAGCTAAAAAAAAAAAAAAAAAAAAACTCCAAAGAGCAAGTAACAAAAATTTGGAAGTTAAAAAAATTCTACCAGGATCCTGCTTTGTGCCTCTTTCTCTATACAACTCTTCAAGAAATACAAATCAAGTACTTAAATAAAATAACAGAAAGTGGGTGAAAAGAAGAGAACAAAAAGCAAGTTCTTAAGTGCTCAATGTCAAAAATGATCAAATCCTCCAGATGCAAGATTGGCTTCAAGCATCCTTTCAAGACACAGTCGCCCTCATTGTTAGTTAGCATAGGGTCAAAGACAGTCTCTAAAGGCATGTGAAGACAGATGAATGAAGCTTGTATTCTCCGGTGCTTGTAGGCAATGGAGTTACCACTTTGGCTTTTCAAATACATAAGCTATCTTGCATTTGCTAGAGCCTCAGGAGCTCAGAAAAGTCATTTAACAGAAAACAAAGACATCCTTCTCCGAGGTCACCATCCTTTTTGCTGGAGCAGTTCCAACTATTCTCTCCAACTAAAAACACAGCCAGAAAGTGGGGAGAAGAAAATTAACTTCTTTTAATAACTATTTTATAAAAAATAAAAAATAAATAAAAATAATAATAAAATCATTATAGAAATTCTTAGAAGCAATGCGAGAACAACACTATATGAATTATGATGCCATAGCTAACACCACCTGACTATACGTCTATACCCAACCATTTTATCATTACCACCAGTTACCACCACCACAATACAGCACCATCAAAACACAACTTTTACTGTCTTCAAGGTCACCCAACTTCTAATAGTTCCATCCCTAGAGCACGGGTATTATACACAGCAACACAGATACTATAGCATACTGTTAATATAGTACTGTTTACAGGGTTGGTAACAGTATTCAGCAATGTTGTTAGTGCCAGTATAACTAGGATTTTTAAGGATATTTTGTGTTTTCATTTATTTTTTCTCGAGCTGGTAAGTATGATTACAATTAGCTTAAATTAAGGATCAATGTTAATTGATTTCAGGTTTTATCCTCTAATAAATAAAGGCTCTAACAGCCGTGTAATGGATATTACTTTGATTAGTTATCAATAAAATTGCCTTCAGCTTGCTAATTCCTAAGACTTAGCCCTGGATATGGATAATCGAAATATGCCATTTTCTCATCATGCTCTTGACTGCGTCAGGACAAAATCAGAAAAAAAAAAAAAAAAAAAAAAAAAAAAAAAAAAAAAACTCTTCACAGATGCTGTAGCATTATCATTGCTAGTATAACTACGATTCTTGAGGTTGTTTTTGTCTTTTTGTTTATTTTTACTTAAATTGATGGGTGTGACTAGGAAGTTTAAATTATCAATTGTCTGTAAGCTTTTACTCATATGGGACATAAAAGAAAGAAAGGATGGAAAGTGTTATTTGGAATGCCAATAAACCATAGAAAGTTGAATACAAAATTGACGATGGGATTTTTTCCAACTTGACGGGAGAATTGATGTGTGACAAGAGAAAAAACAAATCCTGTTCATGAGTACTGTATATACTGTTCCTGCTGTACTGCCCACAGGTATTGCAATAGTATCTGGTAGTATTATTAGTACCAGCATAGCTAGAGTTTAAGGGTATTTTTGTCTCATTTTTTAATTAGTACTAGGATAAGTTTAGATTAAGGATAATGATTAGTTATTTTTTAGGCTTTAGTGTTTTCTTATAAGAGATTACAATAGCTATGAAATGGGAGCTCTCTTCATTGTTTATCAATAAGATTGCCTTTCTCTTGTTAGTTCCTTAAAGAACTTTATGATTTTGTGCACTTCAGTACCCTAAAGAGGCTTTATTTCCTCTAATAAACTTAGCTTTCCATAAATAATCAAAATATGCAATCTTCTCATCACTCTCACGAATGTGTCAACCATCCTCTAGCTCATCATGCGTGGGTCAATGAAACCAAAAGATTAGTTTTGTGTTTACCCTATTAAAGGGGTCTGCATCATCACAACCACCATAAAAAGCAAACCCCATGCCCTCCTGCCCCCCAGGAAAATCCACCACAACCCCTTTGACTAATACCAAACCCACAAACCACAAGCAAATATGTACCATATGTGCTAGCCTACCCATACCATTAAAGAGACCAGAAATATTACCCGGAATTGGTCAAAGCGAGAAAATAGCACCGTGCATGACATATTATGGGAACCATCAAGCATATTAACAATCTGCAAAATCCACGAGAAAGTTTAAAGAGACAAAAGATATGAAGATTTACCCATCCAAAATAATCAAATGTGGACTTTCCTAGACGCAGCAATAATTGAATGAGGCAGCTATGAGAAAGGCAACCCATTATTTAAAGATCATGCTCACCTCAGGGTAGAACTCCTTCCTCTCTGGGAGTGAATAGATTATTAAATTTTGAATACCACGAATCTACAAGCAAGAAAATATGAATGGAGATGTCAACACTATGTATTAACGTAAACTGTTTCTTATGTTCAAAGTTGTAATTTAGATGTGTTACAAAAGTTAATAAAGCATAACTTAACAAAATGGTGTGTCTCATATGAAAGCATCAAGACATGGGTATTTCAGCAATTCAAATAATCATTATCATCTATAATTCTTTATATCACATCAGGTACACTTTTGAACCCATAAATGTACAAATGGATAGAAGATCTACACAATTACATTACAGCCGACAAACTCATATATATAGAAATATGATGAGAATGCATGTGTAAAAGCAGTCTAAAGAACCTTGTATCTATAGTAAAAGTGAGCCCTCTCGGTGTAAAGCATAATTTTCCGCCTTCCTTCAAAGAACCAAACTCGTGCACGAGAAATATCACTTTGTTTTGTGTACCTGAAAAACAAGACCAGTATTTTGCCATGTAATTACATTTCAAGCCAATGTCACGACTAATATCTCAAAATGCAACGCTGAATACTTTAGTGAGCTGCATATAATGGACTGAGACAAGCAATGAGAGAAAGAGGAGGGGGTGGGGTTGCAGTGAAGGGATCAGAAGAGAAAAGGAAGTTTCTTACTCCCCAAGCAGACAGAAAGATGCTTCCTGTGACTTCAAAAAATTTCGAATTCGAACAAATTCGAAGTAAGAACTGATAAATAACATAACTCCCCCCTACATGGAAAGTTCAATTGAAGTTAAAAAACTGCACAGTTTATAATGATCACAGCAAATGGCTCAAAGCTTAGGCATTACAGTATTCTTTTAAGTTCAAGTAAAATACAAGTACCTGAACCGAATCCTTTATCTTTGGGAATACCTGCACAAAGAAAATCATTATAATCATAACATGATATCTGACTGAAGAAAAATAGAAGTTTGCCAATTTAGAAGATAACCAAATTTGGTCTTCCAACCAGGACTTTATTTTAAGACCATATAAGAAAAGAAGGGAAAAGTCACATTAAAGCCTAAAAGGAGGATAGAGGAGATGAGGATGTGAAGATGGAAGAGTGGCTGCCTAATGAAAGACAATATGGAAATCAAGATTTTCGCATAAAGTGGAGGTGCACCAATTGAGGTAATAAGATTAGTCAGAGTTCCTGAGATGGTTCAATAATATATAACGAAGACCTGTGAATGTGTTGGTTTTAATTTAGGATGAGAGCAAAATGATTTGAGGGAAGGCCTAAAGACATGGTCAGTAGTAAGTAACGGCATTCCTGTACAAGAAGACGTTCTTAGACAGTACTAACTGCCACTTAGTAGATGGAAAATGAGGATTCATGTAATCAAGCCTAGTTGAGTTAGATTGAGTCACATTTAAACCCAAAAAAGACGCAAAGGTATGATGGGTCGTTCTCCAAAAACAGCAAACCTGATGACTGGGGAAGCCTGTATAATTACTCAGAATTTCAATACTCATTCAACTTTAGAATGGACCAAATGTCTAAATGAAAATTAAAGTTGTCTAGAATTTAATGATAACATATGTGTCCTAAAAGAGGTGTGTGTAGCATATGTTACATTTTTATGTTTCATTTCTATAACTAAGTTAACAAAAAAAATTGTTTCAAACAAACCTTCTTAACAAAATATTCAAAACGAGCATCGTCAGCATCTATTATTGAGTCCACAACAAATCGCTCATATATCTGTAAAGTTGAAGAGAAAGAAGATGCATTAGTATTGTAAAACTTAATGTTTACCCTCAAAGAGATGACAGATTTACAACAGTGATTAGTGGGATTAGAACCCTACTAAAGAAGAATGAAAATCATGTGTTGAACATACTGAAGATAACAATAATGCAAGGGTGTATTATCGGCTATATACTAAAGGAACCATTTTGTTTTTAATTTCTCTTAGTTACTGAAGGAACTAAACACAGGAAACAGCCTCAAACATAATTGCACTATGAAAGAAAAAAAACCACTGTCCCATTCTATTTCCAGATGTAATAATTTCTAAGGACGCAAGTACCAGCTGCTAGAAAGAATACTGAAGAAGGGACAAAATCCTACAAGAAACTCTCCCTTCATTCCTCCGAGCTATTTTATTCTATCCCAAAGTGTCTTGTCTTTTTTTTTTTAACAAAATTATCTGGCTTCCAAACAGGTAACTGTTAATGCATCAACTATTATCTCCTTAAAGTGTACACTTATTCATAAAAGACAAATATCTTTAGGATAGAGGGAGAAAATGGGGAGTCAGAGGAACAACAACTTGTGATAACATGTACCTATTCCAGATGTGATAGCAGGAAGAATATGTCAAAAGAAATATAATAATGACAATTAAAAAATTCAAGATCTAGTCAATGAACCATGTAGCTTTATCTACATCGTAGAATATATAATGGTAGGATGGATAAGAGAGGTTGAAGATCTATTAAACTCTTCCAAGAGGTAAACACTCCTTTCTACTTTAAAATGCTTGATTTCATGACTAAAGAATCCCATTTTTTTCCATTCCACAGAACTTCTTTTCTTTGTGTATGAGAGATGAAAGACTCTCAAGGTTGTCCTTGTCCATCTGTTTTCTTTTTCCTTTTCCTTTTTCTTTTTCTTTTTCTTTTTTTTTCCCGGATAAGTGCTTGTCCATCTCTCTCACAACAAAAGACCATATCTTAGTTAGCAACCAGAAATGGAGACAACAGTTTGAGATGCAATTATGCATTTGCAGAGGATGTACCAACTTCTTATGGTGATACTTAGACTTATTTGAGATTTGTTTGTTTTGCTTAGAGATGATGGGCTACCTTATAATAAAATTACAAAGAGTAAGCTGGTCCCGGGAGAAAAAGCATGAGGAACAGTCAAGTATTATTACTGTATTTACCAAAAATATGAACGAAAAAAAAATAGTTAAAATCTAAATAAAATAAAACCTATAATTTATCATAACCCCCTTTGGGAAATCCTATAACCATAAACTAGATCTATCATAATTTCACATTACATTATCATCCTTGAAAGTTTGATCCTTCAGGTCTGCAACTTCCATTTACAAAGAGTAAAGATATTTTTTTGATAAGTTACAAAGAGTAAAGATATTTTAATTTCACCTAATACAGTTATTAATCATAAGCATGTAATTAACTGTTTGCTTTATGTCATCTCTGGTTTTGAAAGTCACTTATGGCAGCACACTCGTTTTTCGTAGTGTACTGAGGAATGCCCATGCTGCAATTCAAAGAGATGTAAATATTTACAGTAATTTAGAATCTATCTAGATCAACCCAGGTCCAAATTTTTCTACCAACAGAATGCATAACGTAGTTCTTGACATATAAAAGAGAAAATGAATATAATAAGATACCAAGAGCATCTTAATGACTTAAGACATCACTCAACCATAATTTAAGCATACAGCAAGCACTGTGAGGTACATACCTGCCGTACTTGGAGTAAGACTTTTGGAAGAACACCTTTATACTCACATACCGACTTCACCTGTAAATAATTAATGAATTTGATATCATAAACTTTGAAAGGTCACTTTTTTTTTTTTTAATTGGTGCATTACACATGCATTCAGTAGTCCTTGAACCTATAACTCACTCTCCACCCCATTCATATGGGGGAGGAAGTTCCTCTTGAGATAGAGCTCATTGGCTAAACATTTACCTAAAAATTACAATCTAAGTTTAAAAGAAATGTAGGGGAAAATACACTACACCCCAAACTACCACCTCTTTGGCACTTAGACCACCAAACTTTAAAATGTGACACTTGATCCCCTCCAACTACAACCCAGTTACAAGTTACACCCCCTCATTAGCATTTAGCGTTTGGACGGAAATTGTCGCAGACTCGCATGAGTATCACATGTGAACTTTTTTACTTGAACTTCCCAAGATATCCCTAAAAGTTTCTTCTTCTTCTTCTTTTATGACAGGGGACCCTTCCAAGGCAAGGCCAATCCATGTAATCACCCATATCGGGTAAACCTCAAACCCGTGCAAAGTGCCCCCTCCACATGAATCAACTAAGACTCTGGCTTTGCTAGTAGGTGTGGCCCCAAATAATTGTTTACACCCAATAGGATTCAAACCTAGATGCCCCCTAAAAGTTATTTAAAAAAAAAAAGGACCCTGAAAATGCAACAAGGGTGGCCAAATCAACCCCAAATATGAAATAAAGATGGCAGCACCACCCCACAAGCTATGGGGATGGTTCTGCCACACCTGAAAATGCAACAGGGGGTGATTAAACCAACCCATAGCTTATGGGGTGGTTAGGCCATGCCCAAATATGGAACAAGGGTGGCCAAACCACACCCACAGCCAGCGGGGGTGGTTCAGCCCCCTCTGTTTCATAACAAGAGTGGCCGAACCACCCCCACACCCCCCCTGGCGGCCTACAAGGGTGCTTTGACCACCCCTAATCGGTCAAGTTGGGAAGTTTAGGTAAAAAAATTCACATGTGGCGCATGTGCAACATTTTCCGTCCATTTTAACAGTGGGTGCAACTTGTAACAGGTGGTTAGTTAAAAGGGGTTAAGTGTCACATTTTAAATTTTGGTGGTAAGTTGTAGTTTGGGGCAGCTAAGTGTATTTTCCCTAAAAATCTATAAAAGAAGGGAAAGCAATAATGCCAAAAGCAATTATCCAGTCATACAAAGATATAATAGATGAAGAATTCAACTCAAATATTGGCACCCAAACAACTTTAAATAGATAATTGTTCCTCTCTCCGCCAAACGACCACATGATAACCATACAAAAAAAAAGAGAGAATAAATGTCCGGTTCAAATAATATGAGCATGCTAACAACACTTCAATTACAGAAGTCAAAATCCTAACAGAAGTTGGATTATATGGTGACTAGATGTTGAGATAACAAAACAGGCTCAAATATATTTCACCCAAGAAACATGGTTAAACATAGTATAAAAAGACAAGACAAGAAAACATTTGGGCTACCATGCATACATTCTATCGAAAATGTGACAAAGAGTATCAACGCACCTTTCCTTGGTAATTAATGCAATGGCGATTGAACAATCCATTGATATCTGAGACAAGAAAGTATAAATATAGATTAGAAAACACTTATTATTCTAAAATCAGTTAAAAGAATTCTCAAAATAACTATGACCAAAAGCTCTGAATTTCCCTCACAAAGGCAAGCCGAATTGTGCATGCACATAAAGGAAGACATTATGGATTGACCAAGCTATAATCCACATTTGCGCAATAATTTGCAAAATTGATGAAAGGAATACCACAACTCATAATGCATGATGATTTATGATATGATTTCTCAACACCCCCTCCCCTCCCAAAAGGAAAAAATAAAAAGCACATGCACACACAAAAGATGGTTATGTTCTTTTTATATATATAAGTAATAAACCAATCTCATTTAAAGTGCTTTGTAAGAATAGAAGAAACACCTATTACCTGGGTTAGAATAATAACCCAAAATAATTGTTTGCCTATAAAACCTCGCAAATCCATCCAGATACCTAAACATGAAAGACAAGTAAGTGTCAGTAAATTTCGAGATACAAATCAGAATAAAATTTCTCAAAAACCAATTCTCAATCTGAGAAAGATAATTAATGCATTTTGCTCAGCTAGGCAGTTTCTTGTACATCCACAGAGACAGCTTTGTCATACCTAAAACCAAAAAATTTAGAAACCTAGAGAGGGAACTTTTCTTTATATCCTATATGCTAAGGGTTCCCTTAGCCTACTCCACATGAAAATATGAAAAAATAAAAATTAAATAGATGAAAGAAAAGGCAATCGAATTGTGGAGGGAGGAGAAACACAATGTTCCTATCCTTTAAAAAAATAAAAAATAAAAATAAAAATAAAAAAAAGATATTGAGAACGTACCAATATCTAATGCGCATAATATCAGTTCCAGGCGGCTTAGATGGAATGTGGTTCAATTCTTCAACAACTGTATTCACATGGGACCAATTCTAGATATTTTTTATTATAAAAGGGAAGAAGGGGGGTGGAAGAATAAGAAACAAAATTAGCATTGTGCTCCATATGAACTGCAAGAGATATACTTCAAGTAATAAAGTTGACTACACCACATACTTGCATTCCTATGACATCTGCATGATCTACTATTAGAACCTGCACATTTGCAAATACTATATATCAACAATCTAGGAAACTCGATAAGTGTTTTGTTTTTTTTTTTTTATATAGTGACAGAGCTAGTATAAATGCATACTCCTGAAAATGACAAATAAGACAAGTTACCTCTATAGAAGAAAGATAATCAACATCTTTTTCCTTGTACTTTTGAGCCTCCCAAATTTTCTGAGAACATGGAAAGTCAGGTGTCACTTGCAGTTTTAGCCAAAATAAATAAGACAGTATTACCATATTTGAAAGGATAAAAAATGTAAACAATCTAAATGCATATAAGCAAGCAAATATAACATTATACAGGTAGAAAAAGCAACTCACAGCATGACCAGCACTACATTTTTTTTTTTTGATAAGTAATAATGCATTAAAGAGCGCAGAGGAGCATGACCAGCACTACATAAACAGTTTAAGCTGCCCTCAGTGTGCAAATCTTGCTAATATAAACTTAAAACTTCTTTTCTTCTCATTGCCCCTCAAACTTGCAAGATGACTCACAAGATGATAAGATAACAGAAATGAGTGCTACATCATGTTGAATTCTACTGTTCCATAAAGGTTCAACAAAGCAACGGCACCAGTATGGCTGAATCTTAACCCATGATAATGTGTCCAAAAGAATTTTTTTTAGAGAGAGAGAGAGAGACAGAGAGATATTAACTGTGAACAAACAAATGATCGCTAAATTCTCCCTGCTTGATGAACACGTGATATTAATTTGATTGATTGCAAACCTTCTACAGAGCTACCGGTCAAAGAGTATATTTTAAGCTAGAGCCTAAGCAGATAAAGGCATCTTTGAAAAATACAGACTGCAAGAAAACTGAATAGCAAATATAGCTTCCTTTACCAAAGGAAAAGGTCGTTCAATTGAGGAACCCAAGTTTCAAGTTTAAACAAGAGAACAATATGGACATTGGTCAAAGAAGAAAACAATATGGACATCAAGGGGATCAACTGCAGCAATCTCATCCCCTTCACAAATAAGCCACTAAAATATATTGATTTCAAAACCTAATTTCTAAGCAGGACAGCCTTGCACAAAACAGAGGCACTGAGCTGAGCCATGAGAATAGGCATAAGGACTTAAAAATTGTGGCATGAATGATCTACCAGAACATGAATCAATGATAATGACCCAACACTATCTATCATGAATGTTATAGTTTGTATAAACGGTTTACATACAAAAGGCGGAGGCTATTACATTATTCAACTTATTCAACTTATGTTAACCTAATACAAGCAGCCTATTATATAGGATTAGAAAAATACCATAAAGACTAAAATACTCCCAAAACCCTAATGACTCAAACTCAAACTCTTCTAACACTCCCCCTCAAGCTGGAGCATATACATCATATGAATCCATCTTAGAAGATACAAGCAAACGAAAAATAACTAGAAAAACATACTCTAACACTTCCCCTCAAGCTGGAATAGCTTGGAGTACACAATACTAAAATTCATAGAAATAACAAGATAACTTAATGAAACTTCAAGGCCGGTTGAAAACTCGTCGAAAACTTCAACAACCAAGCTTTGATCGGATCTCGTTGCAAAACACCAAGGCCAGTCGGATACAACGATCACTTGATCGGGTCTCACCGTAAAACACCAAGGCCGGTCGGATACATCGATCGCCAACAACCAAAAACCACATTTCACATGAACAACCAACGAGTTTCGCCGCAAAACAACATGAACCGGGCTATAATGACACTTACAAGCCTCAAAACAAAATGAACCAAACATGAAACTTGCTGAACCAGTATAGAAACTCACTGAACCGGCTGTAAACGAGGCTGAACCGATCTAAAACCCACTGAATCGGGTCTAAAAGAGACAGAACCGGTTCTAGAATGCACTGAACTGGTCTTAAACACACTGAACAGCTAGGAAAACAAGCTGAACCAGTCACAAAACAGCAAGAACCGGACTGGAAACCCATGAACCGGCTTGAAACAACACTGAACCGGGCCTGGAATTTCCTGAACCGGTTTGAACAGTAATGCGGGCAGCCATATCCTGGTTTTGAGACTGGGATATCCTTATTCCAGATAGGCGACAGGGAACACCTGTAACCAAACGGTGTCATCTTCTCCAACAAACACGCCAAAAACCTACCGGTGACGACCACACCGGAATACCACCAGAGATCACCACAACTAGCGGAAACACCTCAAAACACCACAGAGATTGTCAAAGAACTCAAAAAACACAATTAAATGCCACGAATATGCCGGAAACGAGCGATCGGACAGCGCCGGAAAACACCACAAACGGCTGCCGGAGACTTAGAAATCGCTGAAAATTTCCAGATCTTACTGGAAAACCACCAAGAGCCACGGAAAATACAAAACTTATAAAACTAGTACAAAGCACAGCTTTCACAGCAACTTTCTTTTCTTTTCTTTTTTTCTACAAACAACCATAGACAGCTTCTTTGAGGCACTGCCCGTATGGGCACTACGCCCACATGGGTGGTGCTGCCACCAGAAGAACACTCACCAACAACAGAACGAGAGATTCAACCAAACAAAAAAAGCGGAAAAAAAAACTACAAACAAAAGAACTAAGGATCTAAAACCCTAAGGCTCTGATACCATGTTATAGTTTGTATGAATGGTTTACATATAAAAGGCGGAGGCTATTATATTATTCAACTTATGTTAACCTAATACAAGCATCCTATTATATAGGATTAGGAAAATACCATAAAGACTAAACTACCCCCAAAACCCTAATGACTCAAACTCAAACTCTTCTAACAATGAAATTTTAAAATACAGCATAAAGTTTTAAGAACTTCCGGATTGCTCGAGCTAGCTCTTGGCAAGAGGGTTTTCTTTTGTTAACAAAGCCTTCAATGAAAGCCTGAAATATACTAGTATCTCATAATGCTCCTTGCTAGTTGGATTCAAATCCTAAACATTTGAAGTTGAGTAACTCTGTTTTTGTTCAAGGCATACCGAACGTTTTTATTACTTCTTAATTGATGAGAAGTTCAATTTAGTGTTCTTGCTGGTTAAGTCTAATTATATTACTTCTTAATTGATGAGAAGTTCAATTTAGTGTTCTTGCTGGTTAAGTCTAATTATATTACTTCTTAGCTGGTCATTTATGTCAAATGGACTTGTTTATGGATGTCAAATGTCACTAATACTCAACTGCCAGATTTGTCCATTTTTTTCCTCAAATTTTCCAACAAGTCGGACAGTGTCGAATAAAGCATATACTGACCCATGTAATGTTGTGTCAACATGGGGCAGGCTAAGTGAAGTGTCTGGGTATCATAGCTTCTCAAGCACATATATTGTTAATCCATCTTGTAACAATAGTTTGTGTCTTGGTGCAAAGGCTGTATGGGAATGCCTAGATCTGTCTTGCAAGACCTTCTAGGAACTCACCAAAAAAAAAAAAAAAAAGTTTCTTGCATTACTAGATGTTAAAGACCCAATTCATAAACTACAAAGGTTCCAAGAAGGTCTTGTAAGACAGATCTAGGCATTCCCATACAGCCTTTGCACCAAGATAAGTTCTCTTCTTATGATAATTAAATTATGTGATGTGCATCAAACAAAACAAAGATGAGAATTTGCATTTCGTTTAAGCTCATCGTATAATGTGCATAATAATTGCTTTGCGTGGTGATAAAAAAAATTGGGAAGAAGAGAAAAACAAAATATCAGGAAAAGGTATAAACCCTAGGCTATGATACCATGTTGAGAGGTTTGCATGAAGAAGGTTTAGAGAAAAGAGGAGGCTTGTTCAATGTTACGTAGCCAACCTCAAACATATTAGTATATAAGCTTAAAGAAATATGACAATGACTAAACTACCCTCAAACCCTAATACATTCTTCTAACAAGAATATATAAGTAATAGCTAGACCAGTCTCTAGGATAATGATTAGGAACAATCCAACTTATCAAAAAAATGATTAGGAACAATCTGAAAAAACAAATGAAAAGAATAAATGCTCACCCCAATCAAACGAACTGGAGAAGCAACAATTATGTCTGAGGAATAGAAATCACTGTACAACCTTATGCTCCTCCTACAAAAGTATTAAAGGAAAAAAAGGAAAGAAAATGAGTAAACAGGTATGCATAAATAAACAATGACAGCGCCTAACAACAAAATTTTTGAATCAAGCAATGACAAGAACATTTGACGAAGGTTGAACATATGTTGAAGTAGATCAAATGACCAAAGGTGATGGCCTGGTAGAGTAGTACAACTGTGAAAATAATGAGGATACTATATTTTTCTTCATAGACAACCATGCGGTTCATTAATTCATAAATACACGAGCAACAAAAGCAACTAAACCATGAATGGGTGTTGCACGCTCACTGAATGGGTGTTAAACCCATGATCACACCTCTAACAAGTTCTTATAGGGAAGTAATAATTTAGCCTCATAAGCCAATTGTGCACCTGGAGTTGACCTAATTGCCAAAGATCCACAATAGTGCCCCTAGCTGCTGGCAACTCTTGTCAAAGCCACTTTCAAAACCAAATACCAATAACTTTCACATTTAAAAATTAAATGTTTGATGTCAAAACCTAGCTGACTAATCCAAAAAGTGGGTGTGGGAGCAAGGCAACCACTGATCTTAAACATATCTTGAGAGTGGTGGATGGCCTCCAAAGAATCCATACTAGTGTAATACTAAGTATATGGCCAACATATTTTAGAATATATACTTGGTATATTTTTATGAAAAAAAGTTCAATTTTCTTTATGTTCATTGATTTGATAATCCTTGCTTTCTTTGCTCTCCTTCCTTCCAGTGACAGAATAAAACTATCATAATAAGTTGGCGCTGCAACCGAGAAGCACAATTAGATACACATTAGTCGACCATAAAATCTAGGAAACACCTCAAAGTGCCTTATAATTTGCATCCATAATACTATAGTCTGTTTATTGGCCAATGAGGGCACTTTTGCCACTCAAAGATGGCGGATTACTTCACAGAGGTCAAAAATAATCTCGTGACTACATATTTATTTTTTAACTACTCCAAAAATTATCATACTTTTAGCCTCACATTTGAAACACTTAACATAATTCTTTTCACCACATGTAACAATATTAGATGAAGCACTATTAGGCCACCATTAGCTAAGAATGTTAATTTGATAGATTTGTTGTTGGGTCACATTCAATAAATTTTACCTGGTAATCTTAATTCCAAACATAAATTGATCTTCTTCATCCCTTTTCCCACTAAAAAGTGCTTGAAAGTCAAAAGGCTTTGAAGACTTCTGAGCTTTTAAATTTCCCAATAACTCCTCCGCGTCCCCATTGTCTTCATCCTTTTGAGTTCCAAATTCTTTAACGAAACGGTCAATGTGCTCCACATTAACCTGAGAACACCGATGGTAAAAAGAACGTTCTTTTTTCTTGTAAGTAAATGAAATTCATTAAAAAGTGCAAAAACGCAACTCAAGTACAAAGGAAGTATACAAAAGAAACACTTAACCATAAAGAGAAGAGTAAAAGAACATTCTATAATTGGACTATCGTTTTTCTTATCAAAAGGAACCAAATAAAAATAGAAGTACCTTCCACAAATACTTATAAGAGAAATGCTAGAGCATTAACCCCAGTCCTTCTCCCATTCTTCTCCATCCTCCATTTTTTAAAATTAACCATTGGATTTGTAGGACCTACACCTTCACTTAGGTGGGTCTTACAAATCTAATGGTTGATTTTAGAAAGAAAAAAAAAATGAAAAAGTATGAAGACGGGAGAATGACCAGAGTAGAGGCTCTAGCATTTCTCTACTTTTGAGGATCAAACCATTTCTTCTAGCTCTTTTTCAAATTTGACAAATGTTTTTTATCGCATATTTCATTATAGTGATAAATAGCAGGATATATTCGTTAAGAAAGTAGAAATAACTCAAAATATTGAGATCTAGACATTTCTATGAAGCAATAATTTCAGCAATGAACTCAAAAATTGAAGAAAAAAAAAAGGTTCCACCAATGTAGAATACTATTCAGAAAAAGTTTAGCAAGTATTGCATCACATTCACTATATGAACCAATAACAATTCTGAGTGGCCATGTGCAAGTTGTATAAGACAGATAGGCTGAGTTATGTGGCATATGTATCTGATAGTATGAAATAGCATAAGCTTGGCATGGCAATCTATTTTCTTGTGTATAAGACTTTTTGTATTTGTAACCCAATCAATTCTTCGAATATAATTATACTACCTTCTTTGGCAATAGCTAAGAATATCTTGCATTTACTATTATTTCAATTTCATGAATAATCCATGTATTTAAAGGATATAAAGATAAAGAGTGTATTTCCTTTTTTACTAGAACCTTGGCAAAGATCTAAGTTACAATCTCCTTGTAAAGATTCAATTAAAAACAAAGGAAAAAGAAAAAGACTCTTTTCTTGTTTTTTCCTTTATAAATTTCATTAAGAAACCTAATGTACAACTTTAATACGCTTTGGATATGGCTCAGTCGAGAGGAAAAGTTTTCTGATGAACTACAAATAGCTTCCTTTTTCAAATTAAAGCTTGAAAACTGTTGGACAACTAGTGAGATTTTGAAATCGATAAATGCTGATAACACTACAAGGCTGAACATTTCAATTCTTCAAGGTTACTAGGGATATCGGAGGTCATCATAAAGGGCATTTTATGAAAGTTTGGGGAAATTTCAATAACAGGGCAGTTTTGAGAATATAGCTGATCCATGTTCAACCTTCTCATTTCAACAAGAGGGGGAGCTTTTCTAGTATATAATTTATATCCTATTGATTGACTACCATCTAATGTGCAAAGTGGACATGGGGAAACCACGTCAAAATATAATTTTTTTATGCCTTGCCAGATAGACTTCATTTTCAACTAAAATGGAGGAATTGGATTCCTAGTTCTTTCCTAAGAATTTAAAAAGAGGGCGCGATCCACTGAATCTTGACTATCAAGCGGTTTTCGCTTTTTCAGACATCAGAGTCTGAGAGAGTAAGCAGCAGTTTAATCATTCATCAAAGCTTATCTAGTACAAGATCATATCGTCCAACTCAATGTGAATAACCGAGCTTAAGTGCCACAGCAAAAGTTCAGTTCAAGCTGGTGAGAAAACAAAACAAATCAGAAATTATGGAATACCTTGTAACCTGTAGGGGTCAATTGAATTAGCCTCTGAACAACACGTAGCGCAATGTTTCTAAGTGGCAATAGGATCAAAACCTGGTGCCCAAAATCAAAAACAAATCTTGTTGACTAAGCAAGCACATTTTAATATACTACATAAAATGATTCGTAAAAGAAAAATAACAGTGAGAGGACAAAACATTTTCAATAACTTCTACCTATTTTATAGAAGATATGTATTGTTTTCCCATAAAGGAGATATATGCTTTTTTCTCAATAACAGAGTTTCACATACTAGTCCACAAAATCCAAGTAGAGAAAGCCCATATACAATCCATGAACAAGTGTGACATGGTGCAGCAGAATTATCAACATGTTTAGAAGTCTATATAGCTGCTTCTTTAAAATGAATTAATGCAATATCTAATACACAAGTGACTAAATTAATTCCACGTGTAGAAATTCTTAATTCACAAAATATCAATTTGGCACCTCTTTATTTTCTGCATATTCCACATCCCAAAAGTAGCAAACTTAACAAGTTCAAATCTCAATCCAAAGGCTTATGACAAATTATGAATGGAACAACAGAAGATCATTGGTAGCGAGTCTCTAGTACTTTTACTTTTGTTGTAAAAATAAAATTTGGAATTTGTAAAGCCCAATCTTCAAAACTAAAGTTTAGGCAGTTAAGTAAACACGATACATATTGTAGCGATACAGATTGTACGGGTGGCTGCTAAAACAATTATAGAAAAAGGATACAATAATGAAGGTATGAGCTGATAGATATAAGTATACATATACATGTTGTTACGTAATTTTTTTTTTTTTATCTGTACTGTTACGTAATTTTTGGAATTGTAAAATGATCTATTATATAATTATTTAATCCCACAAGTAACTCTAATTTCTACATTTGCATGCCAGAAACTGGTCTATCTTTTTATTTATAGAAAAGCTCAAGCCTGCTTAGGATAAATTACATCAAAACACAAGAAAACAATTTAGACTACCTTAGGACGGGTAAACCCTTGGTCACGGAAACTATCACCATCAAAAATTTCACTGTCAGCAATCTCTGGATGCTTCGCCAGTTTTGAATCATTCTTTGTCACAAGATCTCTAGTTCTGAAGACATGATTCAGCTGCATAATATACTTTTCATTTAATTACTCTACGAGAATAAAAAACACCAACAATCTATCAAAAAAGAGTACAAGTGATATCATCCAAGAATGGGCAGAGAGCATGCACACACAGAATGCATAATGTAAGCATCCATGATACTTGAGTCTTCTTCCAGGCCTTTGAGATAAAAGGGTTTCTTTTCACAGTGCAGAATATCCCGATAGCTGTTGCCTAAAAAAATCAAGACAGCAGAAGCATTTAAATACCCATGTAACAGTAGAATCAGTAAAGCCATCCTAAGATTGCAAGTTTGTAAAGTTAATAAGGGAAAGGGAAAAAAGAGCAACTGACAGGGAACGTAAATGATAAAAAATTATCAAAATTAATCAAATTTTCTTGCATAACAGAAAAGAAAACAAATGAACAGTGTTACAAAAAAAATATCAAACAAAGAGAAATTTCAACACAACTCAACAACTTGTCCCAGCTGCTTAGATTTTAGACGCTTGTAGAGTGCTTGTGATCTTGTTTACTTTTCGTGTATGAAGGCATTGCCTTTTTCTTTCAATAAATTATTACTCATTAAAAAAAAATGTCTTTGATATTTTTTTTTTTTTTTTTTGATAAATAAGTAAATCATTGAAAAGCACAAAGGGACGTAACCTTAGTACACACGATGTATACAAAAAAAGGCCTCCTTGAAAGCGAAAAGAAGAACAGAAAGCTACAAATTGAGACATAGTAAAAAACTGAGATACATGAAAAGCGTCTACCCATTGGAAAAGAGTTTTAATAGTATCAAAGACACATGAATTCTGTCTTTGATATTATTACATCTAATTTGAAAGTTCAGATCAGTACAGGGTCATAGAATAACACCAACGGGCTGAAGTTCCATTAGAGTTTGCACACAAGATAGCTTGCTTCTTTACTACTAGAGATAGTGAACCTGACAAAGGCTCAAACACAGTCAATTGTGTGGAGCTGAAATTTGCTGTTAAGGTTTCATTCAGTCAAAGGAAAATCTCAAGTTCAGAAGCCACAAGAAGGATGTAAGTCAAAATCATTAGAGGAAACACCCCCCCTCCCCCCGGCCCCCAATTGTCATCACTTTTGTAATGTTCCCCCTAAAGTTCAATTTATCTCAATTTAGTGTATTCATCTTTCAATTATTTGCAATCTCACCCCTTTGTTAACTTTTTCCAAAATACCCCCCATTTGTTTTAGGAAAAAAAAAATAGCAAAAATTAAGGCGTTAGGTCCGAATTTAACAGTATTTGCAAAAATACCCATGCCTCAATCTTTGCAAAAAAAAAAAATTAAATATTTTTTCCAAAAACAAAGGGGGCATTTTGGGAATTTTGTTGGAATTTAACGGAAAATCCTAATGGAATGGGGACATTGAAAAAAAATAAAAGTTTGATACACTAAATTGAGAGGTTTTGAACTTTAGGGGGACAATTCAAAAGGGGTGATAATTCAAGGGGGGTAAGTGAAGTTTCCCCAAATCATAATTACAACCAGCATTGCAGTAATTAAACAGGTGGCCATCTGCGACTTCCCACTATCCCTCATCATTGAAGCAAAGAACATGGATAAACATCATCAGGAAACCAATTGTAAGATAAAAAAACAACTAACTTGCATGAGTATGACAAGACACAGGTGTATGCAACTGAACAGATATTGATCTAGGACAACAAGATCAGGTTCACTTACAAAGGGAAAAGAATAATCTCTCTTTAGATGAATGAAAATCATTCCTTCCAGATGTGTTATACACATCCAACC
>NC_081549.1:3643479-3663309 GCF_901000735.1 Corylus avellana | reverse complement strand
ATAGTGTCATCCTTTTCATAATTGGTCCCAAGCCTAGATTAAGGAGTGTTGAGTAGGTTGACAGGTGTAATACTAGTGTCACATCTTCTAAAACACCCTCACATTACAATAGAGGCTTAGAATGAGAATTAGCCAAAGTGTTCGCCTTAGATGTGCATGCCATTGATATTGGGCCTAGTTAGCTTGGTAAAAATTGGATAGAAGCCACCTAAAGGAGATCATAAGATCTAATGAATTTCTTAAAATCTTATGATTTCAATTTAACATAACTTTTGATTAATTAAGTGATTTACCTATTCTTAATCCTAATTAATTAATTCAAACCCTTGCTAATTTTCTTACCTTGAAATCATCAACCTTTACATACAAAAGACCACCTATGATTGAGAAGAAGCAACTTTGCATGGGAGAAACTAGATAATGGGAGATGACCTTCCACCTTTGGGGGGGCAAGAATGCTTTATGGGATTTCAAAACTCAACTTTTTGATTTCTTATACTCAAGGACAACATATCACGCGACCAACTCTTGCCTTCTACTCATTTCCCTCATTTCCCACTTCTTCCATTCACCTCTCTCAAGTCCTCCTTCAACCTCTCCCACAATTTAACTCCCAAAAGCTCAAAACACACACTAATAATTAAATGATCAATGACCTCACCATTTATGAATATGAATATGAAAAAAGGTTATGAATAAAACTCAAACAAGAATATACAACAAAAAAACATGAGAAAGGAATGAGAGGCTACATAGTTTTCTTACCCACCTTGGCATGATCACAAAAAATTAAGATATTGCTAAGGCGTTACAAGGAGGTAAAATAATAAGAACTGCCACAATTTTTTTCTTTTTTTCTTTTTAGGGGTAAGTGAGAGGATATGGAACATCACAATTGCAATAAACTTTAAATCAAAGATGTAGTAAGAAATAATGGGTCTAATAGTATTTAACATAAGTAAATTCTAAAGAATGGAATAGGGAATACATACCTTTAGGAAACAGTCTCCAGTTCCCATCCACTTGCAATTTGACATCCCAACAGCAGGCACCTCCCACTTATATTTCCATTTCTTTTGTGGCAGATTCTCAACTTCTTCTTTTGATAGCTTGCGCCCAAGGTGTATACTAGAGGAACTGCATGATGAAAGACAGAAAAATTATATAACATGTATATATGTACACAACCTAGTAGGAAATAAACTAAATATTACTCAAATAACTAGTAAATGTTTTGACAAAAAAAAAAAAAAAATTATACAACATTACTTATCAAAAAATTTTTTTTTTGACAAATATCACATAGAAATTCAGAACTATATATGCAACAAAAAAAAGCATAAATTCTTAAACATGAACAGCTGATAAAAGTTCTCTTAAATCTTAATAGATTCTAAGGTTCATACAGAAAATCAAAAAGAAAGCAGAAACCTAACCAATGAAACTTATTCTTTTCTTCTTTCCGGCTGAACTAATTGAAGTCTTGTTTATTTATAAATCTCCGAACAAAACAGACTTTTACTAGTATTTGAATTTTGTATAATTTTCCTACTCATACTAAGTATACAAATTGTTTGAAGATCAATTTGGTACAAAGAATATACACCAAGGATCAGTATATCTCATCATAAAATGGACCCAGTAAAAAATTTCCATAAAGTAATTATTGTGTAATTGGTGACTTGTAAAAGTTAGAAAATTACAAGGCAGATGTAGGAAGTACTTTGGCACTAAGTGACTTGCACCACTTGTTTCTTACATTATTTCACACATTGGCCCTTCCCCATTAGATAAGTAATCAACCAAAACGCCATTTTGTTGGTTAGTAAAGCATCATTCCAACCAAACATATGCTTCAAGTGGGCTGATAGGAGTGGAACCTTTGATTTTAACCGTGAAACAATTCAGCCATATTTTCCTCCATTTCTAAGTAATAGGTGAGCAATAAAGATGGTTGTGATTGTAGTGCTGTAGCCCATATGTAGCTGACTACGCTAGTTGAATACCCCAAACCTTGCTATAGAAGCAGCATTTACCTTAGAGGACTAGCCTTTACCATCCCTCATCTCCCGCTATTCGCAGTGATTAATTGTTCTGTTTTTCTCAATGTGCTTATATCTTAGGCTTATACTAGATCTTATTCTGTAAATTATTCATCCTTTTATCCCTCTCCTCTTTCTGGATTTGACCTCCAATAGGAGGAGAAAAATGCTCAAGTCACTGGGTGTTAGCATGTCCACTTTAGTTTCCCAGACTACACTAATCCCTTGGTCATGTGGTTCATGACATTGAGGCCTTCAACATGATCACATTTTTTTTATAAGTAATCAACAAATATCATTAAACCCGGAAAGGCACCCCTAAGCACACAAGAAGTATACAAAAGGAAGCAACTAGTTAGGAGAAGCAAAATGAATAGACACTCTTTTAAGTTAGCTTAATTAAAAGACAAAAAAAAATAGAGAAGGAATGCAGTTGTAGGATAGACATACTCTAGTTGTACGCTTGGTAATTGATTGAATATCTGTAATCTCAACATTATGTAAGAATATCACATGATAGACCAGCACTTAATTAAAAATTAAATAAAACAGAGAGGTTTTAATGAAAACAAACCTCATGAAATCCAATCCTACAGCAGAAGAGTGATCATTCACTCCAACATCATGTTCTTGATCTGTATCAGAGGCCTCACGGTCATCTTCAATTTCAGCATCTTCACTTTGGTCCCCAGTTTCAACCATGTCAGCCCCTTGAAGTAAACTTTCTACAGCATTAAAAAAACTCATCATCAGCTCCTTAGGGAACACAAAAGAAAATTTCAAAATTAAATTAAATCAATAGCAGCAAAATTCAGCACGACATGATGACTGCATATATTAGTCTGCATACAGCCAACTGAAAGACTGATAGATTTTACGCCCATACCTACACATGAAAACAAAAGAAAAAAAAAATGGTTTTCATCTTGAAAGATGAATTTATAAACCATAACAAAATATTGAAAGTGTTAGAACAAATTTCATCGTCCAACTGTTATCCTCTTACTAAAGCATCTATTTTGGACAACAAGTTCTCAGTACTGCCTTCTTCTTTAGAACTACCATTCGAATCAGTACCGATTAAACTTCTTCAACCACCCCATGGTTCATAAAATCCATCTCCACACAGCACCTGACCCTATTAGAGAACCTCTTACCCAATCCTAGATCATAAATCAGTCTGCACACAGCCACTGATCCAATTGGCAAAACATCTCCCCTGATCCAGACTTCCCTAAACCACCCCATCCAACCCATTGGGGCAGATTAAAGATAGAATAATTTCTTAAGCATTTCAAAAAATATGACAAAATGCCTTTGCATTTGGAGAATTTGCATTTGGGCCAATCACATAAATAAGCAGCAAAAGAAATCCAACTCCAGACCCACATACCCACTGCGGAATACCTTATATATTAGAGAGGATTACCAGTAGGAACCAAAAAAAAAATCACATAAATAAGCAGCAAAAGAAATCCAACTCCAGACCCACATACCCACTGCGGAATACCTTATATATTAGAGAGGATTACCAGTAGGAACCAAAAAAAAAAATCAGATTAAGAGCTCGTCCTAAATGATTACTTGATAAAAAAAATTATAAACAAACAACGCCACAATGTGGACAACAAAAGAAAATATGCGTGCTAAAATAGGCAATGACAATGAGGGTTCTTCATATCAATTCCAACACTTTTATTTCCAAGTTTGATGGTGGAAGATTTGACACGTATCATATTACAGATAGATTATTTTTAGATAGAATCTTTCTCAAATACTTTTAAGATGGGTATCAAACTATTGACGTGATTTGCAGGGAAAATAAAGCAGGGAGATTTCTTTCATCGATCTTCTATAAAATTCTAACATCTCAAGAAATCTCCCTGTTTGATTAGAAAAAGCAGGGAGATTTCTTGAGATGTTAGAATTGTATAGAAAATCAATGAAAGAATCTACTAGCCGTTTAGAGGGTGTGGACATGGTGGGATGGGCGAAGTTAGACAAAGAAATCCCTAGCTATTTCTCTGATGAAAATTGTTCTAACGGGTGTGTATGAATTGAAAGAAAATGTCAGATAAATAGAAAGTTCTTGTAAATATTACCATTTTCAAGGTCAAGATTATTTGATGGGACCAAAAGATCAACAGCTAAGGAATGAAATAAAGGATAGCCATCAATTGAAGTGGATGGTTGGGCTCCGAATATCTGGTTAGGTCATATAAAAAGTGGCATGTGTCAGATGAGTGTGAACAAAGGCAATAGATTCAAAATCGAGATTAAAGATCATCATCAAACCAGAAAGCCTGTGCTAAAAGGTATGATGATGAGAGGTGCAAGAAGAATGGGCGCATGAAGTCACAGGCTGATGCAGCCAGTCGAAGAGAGAGCTAGCTTAAAGATGCATGATCCACATATGCCTTTGGGGTTCTCAGCAAGAGAGATGGCAAGACTTTAAGAGGCGATAGGCTGCATGAATCTGTCGTGAAAGATATAATTTATCTTCGAAAAAGAGTCTTCAAATAAAGGTGGGTGATGGAGGACCATGGCAGCAGCCATGGAAGACCACTTCTTTGCTGCTGTCCTACATCAGTGGGTCTTGATGAGGGAAACATGTGCATTCAGTGAGCTTACAAAATCCTAATCATAAGACTAACACGAGTTGGGCTCTACTTATCAAATCTTGCCCATCTCATGAGGCCCAAAAGGATTTAAATCATAAGAAGACTGTAGTTAAATTTGCCAATGTACCCAAAAAGAGATGGTCCAGTGGGTCAGGGCTCAGATAAGGAATTTTTTTGAAACCAAGGTTTCAAGATCAGCCCATATTGGGATAGCAATGCAGATACTTTTGACGGTGAATCTTCCAGAGATGGGGAAGCTCGACATCACACACAGCTCCAATATGGCAAAAAATTTGGGTTGGCAAGGTGCAGATGAGGAGAATGCAGTGGAAAGTCTTGCTGATCAAGCAGGTCCAAAGTTACTGAGCATAATTCACAATTCTCAGCCACACATCAACATGAATCTAACAGTAAGAAAAGAGTTAACAAATATTTGGAAATTATTACTGAAAATGAATTCAGTTTCTACCCCAGCCAGAGGAGAACAGCCTTCAAATCAGAAAAGAAAAAAAAAAAAATAGCTGATCTCAACATTCTTGTCCACCCAGATTCTTACCATCGATAACCATTTGAAATTGTCCTCAGTTATGTGGGGGGGGGGACTTAAAAAGTACCAGAAAAGCAATGGCAAGCAAGCTACAGGAACCCTAAATGGTTTAGGTTATTTCAAATAAATAACCTAAACAACCTATTCATGTCCCTTGCGCAAAATTTGAATTTTGAAAAAATCAATGATTTTTTTTTTTTTTATAAGTAATCAAAAAGTTTTTATTAAAAGCGCAAGGTGGCCCTACCTATACAGGAAGTATACAACAAGAAACACCTACCTAGAACAAGCAAAAAAACCTCCCCAAAACCAAACAGAAACCAACCAAGGAAAACCCCACAAACACCACCCTAAAGACCCACAAAACACCACCTAAAGCCCACACGAAGCGCTCAACGCTAAAAAACGTAAGCCTTTCCTTTCCCACGACTAGAAGACACGCCTTTAGCATCATAATTAAATCAGCATTTTGAGTTTTAGGAGAACATAGATCGGAACTTCCTTCTTCTTTTTTTAAGATACAGACTGAAACTATGATCATAAACAAAAGGCTTATAAATCATACCACATGATAAAAAGCCCGTAAGCAAAATCAAAACTTAGAAAATTGATGTAAAATACTATTCAAACATAAAAAACTGAAGCCTATGGATATTTACTTGAATAAAGTTTATAAAATCCCATGAAATGTTTCTTACCTTCTTCATTATTATCTTCCTCTGACACTGTAAAAGAATCATGGTCATCATCTTCATCTTCTTCAGAGTCACTTTTGCCAACTTCCCCCCATCTTTGTCTATACACCAAAAAAGTAAATGATAAATGTTAGCTTTAAGGTCCTCCAAAAATTTGCTTCTTAACTTTATAGTTCACCTTGATGCAACGGTTCAAGAAGCCAAAAATGCTGATACACAGCATGCAACAAGTATGAGTGTGGCTAATGCAATATCCAGTTTAAGATAAAAGTTGTGAAAAGAAGTTAATTCTCAAAGGAATAACATTTTAAAATATGATGCTTGGTACACAATATAAAAATAAATTTGAATAGTCTATAATTATATGATGCTTTGAAGATAGGGAGAGGACAATGGCGAAGTTAAACGCCTTCTTCTTCAATACCCTTTTTTGCTGGTTGGTTGCCAATGATTGTTTGTATATTTCTCACTTTCATGACTTTTTCTTTTTATCTTTTTTCTTTTTCTGGTTAGGTGTTTCTCTTGTATACTTCATGTGTACTTGGGTGCGGTCCTTTGGCTTTTAATGAAATTCGATTACTTATAAAAATATATATATTATATGGCATACCTTAATAAAGGGTTTCAAGATATTAAACTACCAATGGATCATACAACAATCATCAATACTGCCTATGAAAGGTCAAACGCCAAGGCCAATAATGAACATAAGTCAGTAATAACTTCAATAAAAAATAACTAATTATTATACAGGTTTGACTCAGCATAACCAGCCAGCAATGTCAAGGTACTTAAAATCATCTCTCAAAGAAGATGTACAAAATGCACCAGTAAAGATAATGGGGTGTCCCTTTTCAAACATTAAAGACAATGGGGTGTTCCTAATGATTCACCTAATTGCCTGCAAGTTAAAAAATAAAAAATAAAAAACCCTAAACTCCTGTAGTTATTTGTTTCAACTCATCAAAAACTGAACTATTAAGTTTTTTCCTCCGAAGTTCTATTGGAACTTTGAAAGGAAAAAAATAAAAAAAGACCATAAACTTCTAACACTTAGATTTTAGGGACACCTCCAAACAACCAGGTCCTCATGCCCTTCAATTTCACCCAAAAACATATCCAAATATTTCTACAAGTAATATTTTTATTTTTACATCCATGAAATTCAGTTCAAACTTCAACTAAACGATTTCCAGTACTGACCACCAAACCCTTTGAATTTTGATTTTCCATGCATCAATGGGGTCTCCGAGATCTTTTTTTGGCTTCTGATCATTTTACAAATGGCAAGAATTTATTAACAATAGCAAGAACTAGTGAATTGGATGCTCCAAACATGTAAGGTTATTTATGCAAAACTAGTTTCACAAGGCTAAGAGAATCATCATATCAAACTAAAAGAGGGAGAGGGAGAGAGAGAGATCATTGCATCTTAATGGCACTGGCACACTATCAAACATTGCATTAAAGCAAACTAGCCACTGGAACAACAATTAACAAAACTATAAGTCAAAAGCTACCCCATGATCATAACGCTCGGAACAACAATCAACGAAGCATAACACAAATAACAATTCAGGACAACCACAACAAACCAGCAACCAAAAACCCAACCCAATCATATATTATGCTTAAGAAAATAAGCTTGCAGCATTAATACTCGAAAAAGCTTACCAAAAAAAAAAAGAGAGAGTAGATTGATTGGAAGAAAAAAAAAAACCAGCATAAGAAATAATTACCTCTTTTTTTTAAAAGTAAATGAATTTTATTAAAAAGTGCAAAGGCAATCCAGGGCAGCCATAAGGAGAAACAAGAAATCACGAAAGCTAGAAAAATGAAAGCAATCCAGGGCAGCCATCCAATAGAAAAAGGTATTGAAGAATAAAGCTTTTAATTCAACCACCATCCTCTTGCGGACCATTACCTCTTTTTACACGCATCATCAACAGATTTGCTACACGGCCGCAGTGACCTCAATAAATTATCATACATTGAAGCCTCTCTATGAATTACTTCTTCTTCCGAAGCCACACTGCTAGCTTGCTCTTCCGATGACTCATCTGTATTAAAAATTTGGTCCACGTATTAATTCCAATACTAAGACGGCGATAAAGTAATCCATTCTTCTAATCCTAAATTTTTTTTTAAGAAAAAAAAAAAGGCATAAAACCCACAATTAAAAATTCCTCATAGTAAAGCTCAGGTGTATATCCTCCATACTTAACAAGAAACTTCGTAATTCCATAGTCAATTTTGTTAAATATTCACAAAAACCAAAAAAAAAATAATAATAAAATTAAAAAAAAAAAAAACAATATTATCCAATTAAAATCAGAAAAGCAATTGAATACAAAAAGATGGAGGGCTTAACGTGCCTGAGGAACTGGGCAAGGGATTACGAGGTTGCTTTTCCTGAATACGGCGACTCTTAGTTACATGCTTACTCAAGCCAGACTTGTCGGGCACTTTGTGTCTCTTCAATCCTACGTAAACGTAAATACGCATTAACATTCAAGCAATTAGCAAATAAAATTCAGAAAAAAATAAATACACTGAGAGAGGGAGAGAGGGAGAGAGGGAGAGAGAGAGTTGGAAAGACTAACCTCGATTGTTGCCGAATTTCTTCCCCATCGGAACACAAAAGGAAATACGACGATTATATATGTATATATATAGATATATATATATATCCAAATTTGTTTCTGTTCTATGTTGCAGAGAGAGCGAGAGGGCGTTTATGGCTTCTTCTTTGATGTTTTAGAGGGAAAAATTAGTAAAACAGGTGGGTTTTCCGGGACCGAGTCGGAGAGCGTGGTTTCCCTCGTTAAATCTGATTGATAGGGAGGAAGGGTTTTAATGTGCAGGGTTTATTGCGGGGTTTATTGGGCCAACGGGCCTCGTTGATTTTTAAATTTTTTCTCAAAATTATTCAATTCAATTGTTATCAAATAAATTATTTTTAACGCTCAAAAGGAAACATATTTTCCCTTTAATTTAAAAGTATTAAAAATTATGAATATAAGTATTAAAAAAAAAAAAAAAATTGAGGTAGGACCGTTGGATGGCTGCGCGACACGAGGCATCCACCACCCCAGACCTCGGGTTTTTTTTAAAAAAAATTTAATTAATTAATTTTGTTTTCTATATTTTGAATTTTAATTATAATTCTTTATTTGTGTTTTTATATTTTTAATAAATAGGACATAGGAAACTTCCGAGGGTGCGGTGCACGGGGCCGGGGTTTATTCTGCAGGGGTGGGTCCGAAGGGCCCTGCCTTGGAGAGGTTCCTCGATATCAAAAAAAATAAATAGGACATAGGTCATCTTCTAATTAGATATGACGTGAAATTAGAGTCTATTTGAAATTACGTTATAAAGGGTAAAAAACACTTTTAATATATAAAAACTGTGCCAAATCAAAAGTTGTTATGCTTGATAACAAATTTCAAAAGTTTTTTTTTTTTTTACTTTTTTAAAGCATGTTTGGGATTATGTTTGAGAAATATCGTTTTTAAGTAAAAAAAATATTTTTTGGGAAAAGCTTTTGCCAAAGTGCGTTTTAGTCATTTTTTAAACTTTTTTTACCTTTAAAAACGCTTTCAATTTTTTTTTTGCCAAATAAGTCCTTTTTTTTCAAACAAACTTTTTAAGTGTTAAACGCACTTTTTGCCCTTAAATGCACACCCAAACAAGCATTTAATTTATATCACATCAAAACGTTTATTTCAAACTAAAAATTAAAAAGACATTTTTCAAAATCATTACTACAACAAGAACGAACCCAGTTTTAAACTTGGCAGTTGTACACTTAGGGTCTGCTTGGGATTGCGTTTGAGGGACTTAAATATACTTTTAGCACTCAAAAAGTCCGTTTGAAGAAAAAAAATATTTGTTTGGTAAAAAAAATTAAAAGCACTTTTAAGGGTCTAAAAAACTTAAAAATTGTCAAAACACATTTTGGCAAAAGCTTAAAAATGAAGCTTTTGCCCAAAAGCTCTTTTTGATTTAAAAGCTTTATTTCTCAAATGTAATCCCAAACATACTCTTTTACTCCTAATTTTTTATTTTTTCTTTCAATATTTGTACGATTTTTTTTCTCTAAACTATTTTGAGAAATTAAGTCCTATAGGCTATAAATGTAGAATCTCTCCCTCTCTTGACTCTTCCTCCCACTGTGTCATTTTTCTTCTCCATTTTAAAATGCAATTTCCAATCTCAACTTCAAATTCTCTATACCCCTTTAATACTCGAGTCAACTTGCATACACATTATATACAATCATATTAGGCAAGAGGATTTAAAAAAAAAAAATTAAAAAAGTGGGGTTCTTAATGACTTCCAAATTTTTTCAAAGCATAGGATAAACATCTAATAATTATATGAACTAAATAAATTTGACAATTTAATTGGATATATAAAGTTTTAGAATATATATATATATATATATATATTAGTCAATTTAGTTTGGATACGTACAGATTTAGACAAACTAAAACTAAATTGAAACAAGTTTTTAAAAATTAGGTTTAAAAAGGGTACATATTAGTCAGTTTAGTTTTTACTTGAATTTAGACAGACTAGATATAAACTAAAATTGGTTCAAAATTAATCTAAATATATTTCTAGTTTTGTTTAAATTATATTTGTAGTAGTTCTTTTTTCTGAAAAACTTAATTATTTTTAAAAAGAAAACAGATTAATTTTTTTCAAAGATATAATTGTTGGAGAAAAAAATCGAGAAATAATATTTAAATTAAATAGTAAAAGTAGATAACTAAAATAGAGAGTGAAATATAAGTGCTTTTAAAAAGTATGTACCTAAAATTAAAAGAAAAGTGATTTTTTAAAACTAAAATGAAAAAATAAAAAATAAAAAATAAATTGCTAAACCGGATATGAACGCTACATATAATAGCTTGAAAAGCAAGATTTGGCTTCATTTTAGCCATAGAACAAAAATAAAGAACAAGGAAGATACATATACAATGCTGTAAAATTTGGTAAAGATAAAAGATGGGAATAACAATTCATTACTTGGACGAAAATCTTAATGAACTTATATCAGAACTTACAATTCTCTAAACCTAAATTACAATACAATACCCTCAACATTGACATTGGGATTGCTATATACACAGCAAAGCAGCATTTTATGACAAGAAATTATATAGACTAAACATGTTAACAATGCTCCCCTGACCCAGCAGCACAATCCATGTTCAAAATCTGCTGAGTCTTACCAAGCAAACCACAAAATTGCAGCATAAACCGAACAATACATTGGACTTTTCTGGGTATGTAGTACACTATTACATACCATATCTTCAACTGATCACAAAGAATATAACAAACTCAAGTAGACAATATATTATACACTCAAAGGGTTTCACAAAACTGATTTATCCCAACTCAATGGATCTCCTACTCTGCTGGATACATAATGGCATAACCGCAAGAGTGCAGGTTCCATTGCAGTGAGGTAGGGCTTCTTTTTCTCCTCCTTAAAAAAATATTGAAATGGTCATTCATATGCAACATTTACCCTCCTTCCCCTGCCATTTCGCCATCCATTCGCCATTTGATACCCATTGCCTTGAAACCGTGAGGTTTTATACCTTGACATGTACTGTTCAGAGCCTTGGTTCTTTCTACTATTGTCATCCCACATTCCCCAGTATCCATTCCCACTATCCATGTTATTTGACACGTTATAATTGTTCTCCCACTCATTACAACCATTTTTCCACTGATTCTGATTCCATCCCCATGAATCATTCTGATCATATCCCCATCCATTATCTTTCAAGGCTATATTACTCTGACTATGATTATGCTCCCAAGAATTAGCTTTATCCACATTGTGGTCACAATATCCATATCCAGGATGCCAAGGTACATCAGTAGTTTTTTTATAGTCCTCTTCAGCATCTCCCCATCCTGTGCAAGGAACAGACTGGTTCAAGGGGAGGGAATCACCAGGAATCACAACGTTCTCATCTTTATCTCCCCATCCTGTGCAAGGAACAGACTGGTTCAAGAGGACGGAATCACCAGGAATCACAACCTTCTCATCTTTATCTCCCCATCCTGTGCAAGGAACAGACTGGTTCAAGGGGACGGAATCACCAAGAATCAAAACCTTCTCATCTTTATCTCCATCAGTATGAACCTCAGGTTCCCGTTCCAAATCCAACAACAATTCAGGATCTATCATGGAGTTCCAATCAACTTCATCAATATAAATATCAGGATCAGGCAATGATATGTCACATGGAAGGCCATTAATCTCTGCCCAATACCGGTTTTTTGCATTGTGAAATGCCTCTTCACCAGCAGAGTCATTCCATTGAACTACATTGTCATAAAGATACATACACTTTTTGGTTTCCAAGAGCTTTCGCCATGGAACTGAACCAATTGATGTGCAGAATTTCTTTTCCCAGGAAGGCACAGATAACTGCCAATTATCTGAAAACAAAAGGAGGAAAACATGTTCAATCATGCATGCAAGGATCCACCATCATACTTAAAAGCAGAAAAATAATTAAAAGTATATAAATCTTAGAAGAAGGCAATAGCAGAGTTGCCAGGAACATAAAATCCATTTCAATAATTGGAAACATTAAAGCCATCACCATTTGCAGGTGGGCCCCACTCCTCCGACCACAGTAATGCATCAATGATATATCAGTTTAATTCAATTCAGAATAAAGGTAGTAATATATGAAAAACCTACAGGAGAAGCTAACAGAAAAAGACAGTAGATAAGGATTAGGTATTATTAGTCAAGGAAATGAGAGGCAAGTCCCTTTATACAACTAACATAACTCCTACACAGATGCCATCGTTCATCAGCATCATTCACCATTTTGGAGCACTTCCCTTGTCAATGTTGTCATTAACTCACATTTCCCCACATCCAACAAACATATCAGTGTTTTTGTGGTGAACTCCCGGAAACTCAAACAAGACATCAGGTAAACCATGCAAAATCTGAATGTCCCTTCAATTCATTGTGAATCAAATTCCATCACTCTACTCACTCATTAAACACTCAAACCTACTCACACTGCTAGTTTTTTTTCTTCCCTTCATATATACCTACATTGTAGTGACTCAATACTTTTATACGAGGAACTACTTAATCACTTGCTGCCGATCCTCTTCAGCTTCAGCTTTCTATTGAGGACTATCCTGTAGAGGTACTCAAATTGGATCATGTCCCCAATCTAGTTGTCAATGTCTACACACGTTCAAGAAATTAGATACATACGTTTTTTGTTACAAACCTATTGGATAGTTAAATATTTCGTTGCATATTGGATTGTGTTTATAATAATTTTTTGAGCTTTATGTACATTATTAGAATATACCGTAAGCAAAAATAACTAAAAACATCATAATTTTAGTCCCCCAAGATAAATTCCTGGCTCCGTATTAAAACCATAAACAAATACAACCTCACAACCACAAACCTTAAACACTCCAAATTCGAGGAGGAAGCATTATAATATATGCGATGTAACATCGCCTCCAATTTCCATAACCGAGAAGCAAACACAAAACCCGCCCTAACGATCTAAGGTTCAAAAAAAAAAAAAAAAAAAAAAAAAAAAAAAAAAAAAAAAAAAAACTAAAAGTTCAACACATCAAGCATAACATAAACCGCCCCAAATTCTGCAATAAAACTATTCTATCATCACCTAAACCCAGAATAGAAACCATCATCCTAGAAAATCACTGATCTAACTGCTTGGAATGGGCACAAAAAAGGACAACTACAAATGCACAGACACACAGCGGCGGCTATATCAAATTCTAAGAAAAACCCAGTTTTTTGAAGCAAAAATCCATGAAAGAGAATCTATTTATATTAATATTTAAAAAAAAAAAAAAAAACTAATTTATCATCGAATATATTGATTTAAAAAGAAAAAGAAAAAAAAAAAAAAAAAACCAGAAAGCATACATACCCCCAAGTGGTGGCTTCCTCTGTGATCTTGGCCCCTGAGCCTCTTGATGATGAATTCCACCTTGTTGTCTTCTCCAACGACCCATTTCTCAAACGGGTAAACCCCAAAGCGAAACACGCCCAAAAGACGACGCAAAAGAATCCGGGAAAGTGAAGCAAAGGAACAAGGAAAACAGCGCCAGAAACTGCGCCCCGGGCAGCAAACAAGACCAGGCAAATCTCAGGTTTTGCAGGGCAAAAAGCAGGTGGGTTTGTGGCTCTCCTCTCTTGACGAAGACTTATAAAGAGCAGTCCGATTGGATGAGGAATTGAAAGCAGTTGAGGAGTTTCCGTGACGTGATCAAAGTTAGGAAGGTGTCCGAGGTTACGGATTTCTTCGAAGAGAAGGCCCTTTCTTTTGCTTTTAATTACTATTTCGGTCCGCTTTGCTTGCTTCCCCTCTTGATAAGGACTCTCATTTTCATAGGCGGTGAATGAAAGGCGGTGGTGAAATACCACACTGCCAAAGGAGCGTGTGTGCTACCTTCTCGGTTGTCATTTATAATTTTTTTAAAAAATCATATTTATTATCTAGATTTTCATTTGGTTTTAATTTAATTCTTAAATTTTCAATTTTGAAAATTTAGTGTTTTAGGTTAATTAGGAGTGTAAATCCGGACAGTTATAACTGTTAGAGAATATTAGGGAATTTGATTATCATTTGATTGTAATTGGATTTGATGGTAATCAAATTATTTTGATTTGATTATCAAAATTATCTACCTCAATTCTCTTATAAATAGGAATATCATATATTGTAAAATATCAAGTAATATAATAAGAGCATAATGTAGGCATTTGAGTTTTATCTGTGGACGTAGATCGTTGATCGAACCATGTAAAATCTTTGTGCTATTTATTTTATTATTTCCGCATTTAATTTATTTTTTTATAGCATTATAAATTCCTTCATGGTATTAGAGCCACCGGCTTACGCTAGTGATCAATCCAAATGGTCCTGTGGACTTTATTTCGGGACAACTAATAATTTAACATGGTATCAAAGCCACAGGTCATGTGATCGAACCTTGACTCTGTTAAATCATCTCCCATTTAAATTAAATATTTCATGTGTTGGGCATCACCTATTAAAAGAGAGTTTGAGTCACACGTGAGGGGAAGTGTTAAAATAATCATTAAGGGATTAAATTTATCTCTTTCTATCAGCTTAAGCTTTTTGGATAAATGATAGTTTAACAATAACCAACCAACTGCTTTTAAAAGCAGTTGAAAATAACCAGTTTTTTGCATTTATATACACTCGGTTATAAAGGTGTGTATATATAATATATATTTATATATATTAATATATTTAATTTTTAAAAATGTAAAACAACGTTGTTTACTTTAGATATATTTTTAACAATATAACAAAGCTTGGCTTATTAGGCCAAAAAAATCCTAATTGTTTTTTTAAAAAGGACCAAAAAGTGTTAAATTACGCCCAAAAAGTATGCACAATTTCTAAAATACCCAATTTTTTAAAGACCCGATTATCAGTCCTGATAACCGGCTACCAACCGGTAACCGGCGATTATTACATAACCAGGTAACCAATAGCCAGTTATTGATTCCGGTTTTTTAAATTGACTAACCAGCTACCTCGATTCTAATTAGAGATTTTAATCAATAACCACTAACCGGAACCGAGTTAACACCCCTAAGATTAATAGGTTGTCATCTACTACATTTGTTTCGTTTGACACCTTAGTGTTAATGTAAGCACCCAATGCAATGCAATGCTACACTAGTAAACGCCAAAAAAACTAGTTAATTTGATGCGTGAACGTTAGAGAAATACAACACTTGAAGACCTAAATAGTAAAGCTACAATAACAAACGTTGAATCGAATCAAAAGGGTTGCATGTATGTTGATTTCTTAAGAATCTATTGAAAGTCTTTTTTTATACACGAAGGGTCACATACCTGCTGATTCATCGCATGCCTATTTGATTTCTTGAAAATTTTCAATGAAATCTTTTTGTATACATGAAGGGATGCATGCCTATTGATTTCTTGAAAGTTTATTGTAATTACAAAATGAAGGAATGACAAGGAAATGGGCTCCAAATGTTCTAGGTGACCTCCTTTTCATCCTGACTTGGCTTTTAAAATTTGTTTGCAAGTAGATAAAATTGAATAAGATATATAGAAGTTGTAAGTAGTTTTTTTTTTTTCCTCATGTTTTGTATTTCTCTAAATTTCCTGCATCAATTGATTGGTTTCTGTAAGGTATTTTTATTTTTATGAGTGACTTAGCACTTGCTTACGTGACATTGCATTGGGGGCGTTGTCATTGACGTTAACATTCAAATGGGATAAAAGTGACATGAATAATTATAGAATGAAGACTTTTGTTATTCTCTTAACCCTTCAAATGTAATGTATTTTTTAAAATTATCATTAGATTTATAAATAATCACTGTAAAATTTTGATTAATTGGTAATTTTTAAAGCCATATTACTTTTAGAGAGACAAAAGTCTTTCTTCTAACATTACTTGCGTGACATATGACAAATTTGATGGTAATTTTTTTTGTTTACTTGTTGGATAAGGACTATTTGATTTATTGATCTACAATGAAAAAATATATTTTAACCATATGGGGTTTTTCCTATTAACTTTCGTCTATTTGCATGGGATATGAGAAGGAATAATTGAGTTAGTATCGACCAAGATAAATTCATTAAAACCGTGAGTTTTGTTATGAAAGTTTTCAGTCAAGTTCATTTGGGCCTCTCTGCAATGAGTCATCTCCAATCGCTACTGATCGACAAAAATGAGGCAATGCAAATAGGTTGTTGGAATTGGCCTGTGGGAGATAACTTCAATGTTTAAGTTAGTCATTACCATCAAGATGGATAATGACCAAGTTTGTAATTTATGTGGCAAATTGCTAAAGGATCTTCATACCCAGTTGTCGTGTGGTATTTATAGAGATCAAGCCTTTTAATGTCGTGATGATGACTAATCTCATATTTCCTGCATGCTACAACTAGAGGTGGATTTTGGTGATGCCAAATGCCACGTGTTGACATGTTACTGTGCATGCTTTCCTTTGTTTAAGGAGTTGATAGGACGTTAATCATGTTTGAATATTGTAACTTGTCAAATCGTTGTAATCATACTCTGGTACAACTAAGAGGGTGTTTGACAAATAGGATGGCCTAAACACTGTAGTTGATGTAGATTGATGTGAAAAAAAGTAAAAATATTTAGTATAAAAAAAATGAAAAAGTGGTATGAAAAAATAAAAAAGTTTTGTTTTGTATTGATTTTTTTATTTGAATAATAATAAAAAGTAAATGATTTGATATTAAAAGTAAAAAAGTTAAAATGTTTTGATGTCGATTTTTTTGAGAAATTGTAATGAACAGTGTTTGGGCCAACCCCCTCCCCATTACCAAACAAAGATTAATAGCATATTTTCCTCACAATCAATCTCATTGATAGCGAGATCTTGGGAGGATCTTGTAGGACAAGTTGAATGGGATGATCAAAGTGGACTGTTTGGTCCCCATCCCAATCGCCAAGAATTCACCGCCAAGGAGTTGATTGCCTTGCCTAGCCTCAATTGTGATAGGGGGTTTGTTAAACACCCTTCTACCTCCAAATATTATTCGTCTCTTTTTTCAAAAATTCAACATCAAAATATTTTTATTTTTTATATTACATTATTTACTTTTTACTATAATTTAAATAAAAAAATTACTATAAAACAAAAAAAATTTATTTTTCAGTATAATGTTTTTTTCACCTACTCATAAACATTGTTTGGACATGTCGTGGTGTTTACGGTTTAATGGTTTACCAAACAACACCCAAGGCTCGAAGGTGTCAATCATGAATGATTGCTCTCGTTCGCTAATGGACTCGTATAGGCTGAGCCTTCTTCTTACAGTCTAGGCTTAGGAGTGGGAGCCCAATTCCCAACAAGTTTTATTTTAACCATGTGAGGTTTGTCCTATTGACATTCGTCAAAATTTGTCATCAAAACATTCACCTGTATTTCACAGGCTTTGAGAAAAACATTGACTTGATTGACATATGATTAAATCTTGAGCACTTTTCTCATTTGTGGTTTGAATAAAATGACTATTAAGGTTGTTATTTGAATAAAAATGTCTAAGATCAAGTGTAAAAGACGTTAACAAAATAAACAAGAACACAACATTATAGGTCAAATGTCACTTTCTAAATGTAGGTTGATAAATTAATTAAATTTATCTCATTTTGTGGGTATTTTCACATTATACATTTATGAAACATCTAAAAAAAATATGTTTACATACAAGAATCAAGTATTTTAGAGATATAATAAGATTCAATCCTTTTAACACAGGCCAAAAAAATAAAAAAACTATATACTATACTTCTATCCTCTTAGCGGAATGATGATATAGTATATAGCATGAGTCAAAATAATGTTACTATTCACATTAATTTAAAACACGTAATGTCAGTCGATATGAAATAAAAATAATAAAATCGGGAGGTTCTCACTACTCTCCTAGCAACTCAACTGGCCTTCTTCCCGAAGCTCAAGTCCTACATCCCGAAAAATAACTATTTGACTGTCATTCTTACTCTTTAACATCACCCACGATTGTCCGATCTCTCCCATCATTTAGGACATTATCTTGACAAATTTAACAAAAATACAAATTTCTACATATACTATTTGCCTCTAAAAAAAAAAAAACAAAAACAAAAACAAAAACAAAAACAAAAGGTGATCTTAAAGAGTGTGTAGCACGCGCTTGGGGGAATTTTTAGCGCGGGTTACAAAAGAAATACTTGTGCGACAAAAACGAGATGCGAATTGGCGAAACTACCCTGCAGGCTAGAGTTGAATTACCTTGTGTCTGACGGAATGTGGTAGCCTTCTAGAAAGTCGGAACCTAGGCGACACCTGTTTTGCTTTACTTGCGTGATACTTTCTAAAAGACTATAGAGTTACTTTTATAACCCTCCGAAACAACTTTAATTACTAATGGATCGAGAAATTGTGCCATTGGCACAGTCAAGTGTCAACTACCCACCCGGCAGGCTATAAAAGAGCTTTATTTATTAAACAATAAAGTCTTATATAAGTAATAATTAATAGACCACTATGCCCTGCAACGGCAAATGGGATCCTCTTCATTTGAACCAAAATGAAATCACATGTTAAATTAATATCTTAATAAAGTCAATTAAACATGTTAAATGACGTGGCACAAAATATAATTTGACCATATTATAAAATGACTCTAAGTTAAAAACATAATAAATAAATAAAAATTCAAATGGAAAGGATGGATAGAGCCTCCAATTTTTTCCCATTTTTATATTGAAGGATGACATGTGTAAATAATACATACAAAGATTACTTTTTTGCCATGTCACTTAATTTGGGATTTAAGAGAGTTTCCAACCATACTAAATTACTCAACCTTTCTTTCTCTTCGACGCTTGTATTTATTGGTGTCATTGCCTTTCTCAACCGCCACCACCACTCTTCCATCTTCCACCCACATTACGTCCACCTCACCCCAACCTTTCCGCTCAACAATGACATATGGGTGGTAGACGACGACGTGTTTGACGAGCACCGGATCTTATTTCAAGTCTTATTAATATATTGTTCTCAATAAATAATATATATGATTAGTTTATTTGAAAACATTCACAAATATTACGAGTATTGTCGATAATAGTCTATAACCAGTGCAAACATTTGAAAAATAATCCAATTTTAGTTATATAACTTAGTATTTAAACTGGAGTATTGATTTCAATTTGCATAACTTTTTTTTTTATCGTTCTTTATTTTTTTGGTTAAAATTAAAAGATATTCCACATAATTACTGTGGCATGATCTTTGACAAAATACGTCATTGGCACTTTTAGACTGAAGAATATGTACATGT
>NC_081549.1:3628114-3643379 GCF_901000735.1 Corylus avellana | reverse complement strand
AAAAAAAAAAAAAAAAAAATGAAAAAGCTGGCCAAATGTCAGCCCCGCACTGTAGCTGGAACAGTGTCGTTCCAGCTACAGTGCGGGGCTTTCCTTTGCCAAACGTAGCTGTATAGGGTTAGCCTTCTTCTCACAGTCTAGGCTTAGAAGTGGGAGCACAATTCCCAACAAGTTTTATTTTAACCATGTGAGGTTTGTCCTATTGACATTCGTCAAAATTTGTCATCAAAACATTCACCTGTATTTCACAGGCTTTGAGAAAAACATTGACTTGATTGACATATGATTAAATCTTGAGCACTTTTCTCATTTGTGGTTTGAATAAAATGACTATTAAGGTTGTTATTTGAATAAAAATGTCTAAGATCAAGTGTAAAAGACGTTAACAAAATAAACAAGAACACAAGATTATAGGTCAAATGTCACTTTCTAAATGTAGGTTGATAAATTAATTAAATTTATCTCATTTTGTGGGTATTTTCACATTATACATTTATGAAACATCTAAAAAAATATGTTTACATACAAGAATCAAGTATTTTAGAGATATAATAAGATTCAATCCTTTTAACACAGGCCAAAAAAATAAAAAAACTATATACTATACTTTTATCCTCTTAGCGGAATGATGATATAGTATATAGCATGAGTCAAAATAATGTTACTATTCACATTAATTTAAAACACGTAATGCCAGTCGATATGAAATAAAAATAATAAAATCGGGAGGTTCTCACTACTCTCCTAGCAACTCAACTGGCCTTCTTCCCGAAGCTCAAATCCTACATCCCGGAAAATAACTATTTGACTGTCATTCTTACTCTTTAACATCACCCACGATTGTCCGATCTCTCCCATCATTTAGGACATTATCTTGACAAATTTAACAAAAATACAAATTTCTACATATACTATTTGCCTCTAAAAAAAAAACAAAAACAAAAACAAAAGGTAATCTTAAAGAGTGTGTAGCACGCGCTTGGGGGAATTTTTAGCGCGGGTTACAAAAGAAATACTTGTGCGACAAAAACGAGATGCGAATTGGCGAAACTACCCTGCAGGCTAGAGTTGAATTACCTTGTGTCTGACGGAATGTGGTAGCCTTCTAGAAAGTCGGAACCTAGGCGACACCTGTTTTGCTTTACTTGTGTGATACTTTCTAAAAGACTATAGAGTTACTTTTATAACCCTCCGAAACAATAACCCTCCGAAACAACTTTAATTACTAATGGATCGAGAAATTGTGCCATTGACACAGTCAAGTGTCAACTACCCACCCGGCAGGCTATAAACGAGGTTTATTTATTAAACAATAAAGTCTTATCTAAGTAATAATCAATAGACCACTGTGCCCCTCAACAGGCAAGGATTTGGCTTACATGCTGTTATTTTAATAACAGCATGTATGCTGTAGTTGAATCAACGGTCAAGATTGAATTTTTTAAAATCTCTTTTCATTTTCTCTCCCCTATTAAATGTTTATAAAAGTAAGTCAACTTTAAAATTAAATCTTGACCGTTGATTCAACTACAGCATACATGCTGTTATTAAAATAACAGCATGTAAGCAAATAGGATCCTGTTCATTTGAACCATAATGAAATCACATGTTAAATTAATATCTTAATAAAGTCAATTAAAAATGTTAGATAACGTGGCACAAAATGTAATTTGACCATATTATAAAATGACTCTAAGTTAAAAATATAATAAATAAATAAATAAAAATTGAAATGGAAAGGATGGATAGAGCCTCCAATTTTTTCCCATTTTTATATTGAAGGATGACATGTGTAAATAATACATACAAAGATTACACTTTTGCCATGTCACTTAATTTGGGATTTAAGAGAGTTTCCAACCGTACTAGATTACTCAACCTTTCTTTCTCTTCGACGCTCGTATTTATTGTTGTCATTGCCTTTATCAACGGCCACCGCCACTCTTCCATCTTCCACCCACATTACGTCCCCTCACCCCAACCTTCCACTCAACAATGACGTATGAGTGGTAGACGACAATGTGTTTGACGAGCACCGGATCTTATTTCAAGTTTGTTAATATATTATTCTCAATAAATAATATATATATGATTAGTTTATTTGAAAACATTCACAAGTATTACGAGTATTGTCGATAATAGTCTATAACCTGTGCAAACATTTGAAAAATAATCCAATTTTAGTTATATAACTTAGTATTTAAATTGGAGTATTGATTTGTCAAGGAAAAAAAAATTGGAGTATTGATTTCAATTTGCATAACTTTTTTTTATCGTTCCTTTTGTTTTGGTTAAAATTAAAAGATATTCCGCATAATTACCGTAGCATGATCTTTGAAAAATACGCCATTGGCACTTTTTGGCCGAAGAATATGTACATGTGCTGATCAGCAAGACTTGTCTGGTAAAAGCATTCTCAACAGCTTTTTCGTCATTTTTTTTTTATATATATTTAAAGATTTAAACTACTTTTTGTTTTCCTAGGTCAAAATACACCACAATAATTTTTCTTAATCATTCCCTATATTATTAAAATATTTGTTTTTTATATATATATATATATATATATATATATATGAGAGGAGAGATGAGAGAGAATTGTGAGAAGAGAGAGGAGAGAGGAGAGAAGAAAGAGAATCATTTTTTTTTTTTTAATTTTAATAATCATAAAGATTGCAATAGTAGAACCCAAAACATTGGATTTCACTGTAGCAATCATAATGTTTTGGGTTCATTTAGAGAGTCTGCTGTAGGATTTTTTTTGCGATTTTTGAACATATTTCTTAAATTTAGGAAACAGACTCCTTGCTGGGAATGTTCTGAGAACTTATTGATGAAAATTTGGCCATTATTCAGTAATAGCTGAAGCATACTTGACGTTTGGCCAAGAAATCAGCTAAAAAATCCTTATTTAATGAATTTACTTTTAAATCTTCCTCCCCTTTATTGACATGTAAAAAAAAAAAAAAAATTACATTATTTTGATGTAATCATTGATAATTAAAAAAAAAAAAAATATGCCAATTCTGTCACTCTCTGTTCGTTTAAGATCATTTGGATGTCATAATAATTATTTAATTAAATTATTCAGATTTTACTATTCCCTCAATATATAACTTAACGATATATATATATATATATATATATATTGGTTGAATTGGTTCTCATAAAAAGCCAAAAGCAAAACTAATACATCAGGAACTTAACTCTTCCACAGCAAACGGGAAACCCTCCCTCCACTCTCTACCCTCCCCATACCTAAACGCGCCTTTTGCTACATTGTGCGCTACCCCATTGGCTACCCTGCTGGTATATTGAACCACCCAGCCCATGTGCTGTGCAATTTCTTCTTTAGCAGCGTTCACAATTTGCCCATAGGTCGTCCAACACTCTTCTTCTTTGTATGGGGAGGGTAGAGAGTGGAGGGAGGTATGGGGAGGGTAAGATGAAAACATATGAATTATCTAATCACAAGTAATAATTAAAATTTGGGTAAAGCCCTCTCAAACTATCACCCTAATGACAATCTATTCCTCAAACTATCAATTGCAACAATTTACCCTCCAAACTATCACCCTAATGACAATCTATTCCTCAAACTATCAATTGCGACAATTTACCCTCTAAACTACCAAAACAATGATAATGTACCCCAAATTTTAATAAAATAACGAAATTACCATTACTAAAACAAAATTGCTAAAATTTATTTTATTTTTCAAATTTTTAAGGGTGTTTTTGTCTTATTGAAAATTTTATAGGAGTAATTTTGTCATTTTGTTAGCCTTGGGGGGCAATTATCATTGTTTTGGTTGTATGTGGGGTAAATTGTCGCAATTGATAGTTTGGGGGGTAGATTGTCATTGAAGTGGTAGCTTGAGGGGGTTAAATGGACTTTACTGTTAAAATTTTAAGAGTTTATAAAAAATATATATATATATATATATAAAAAGAAAAAAAAAAAAAGAGGATGCCCTACAGCTTTTTGAAATTGTAGGTTTTAAAATTATGTAAATTCAGGTCCTTTTTTGCATTGAACGGTTGAAAAATGCTATATATTAAAAATGTGGCATATTACCACGAGAACCAAAAAGAATTTTCTTTCTAAAATACTTATTTTTCATTTTTGAAGAGACATTCATTCTTCATAAAATTAAAAGATAGTTTCTTTGGCTCAAATTTTTTATACAACATAGAGCGTGAAAACTTAACGAAAATATACTAAATTCTCATTAATAACATCTCACATTTTAACATATAATATTTTTTAAGTCAATGCAATGTACCAATTGAATTCACATAATTTTAGAATATACAAGCAACTAGACATTCTGTTAATTTATTTTTGGTACCCGACAGTTGACCGTTGTTATCAATTAACAACAATTATATAGGGACAAAATGCAAACTTTAGAATATATATAGGTTTAAATTAACAACAAGTATACATTTGGAAAGAGAACCTGTATGCCAAAGAATGTGCCTAGATCCTAGTTCCAATCATATTGGGATCGACTGGGTTTGGGCGAATGGCCAATAACTTTTTCAATTAAGCTCTCAAACTTTTGTGTATTTCTCATTTGTACCTCTACCTTTTCAAGCCTTAGATTTTATACCCTACAATTATCTTCATTTCTCATCAATAAACACAAGATGCGTCTCTATTGATGGGGTAAGAACTACAGTCTAAGTCTCTCTTAACAGGCAGATATTACCATGCTCATATTCAATTAGAATAATTATTAGGGGCAGAACTAGAAACTATTATGGGCAAGAGCCAAGGGCCAAAAAATTTTGCAGCTAAGGGCCAGGCCTTTTAGAAGGGGGGCATGGCCTATATGGCTATATAGCTGGAAAATGATTATCTCCATTTCAAAATCCCTCAATTTCCTATATAGCTATACTAGTCCTTCCTGGCTCCATCCCTAATAACTAGGGTTGGTTCTCGCCTACCTTTTTGAATTCTTTTTATATAAAAAAAAATCATGTCCTATATGAGAGATATAGTCTAACTCCAAAAGGGACAAAAATTTATTGGTTTGGAGGAAATTTTTTCCAGTCAATTTCAATAAGTGTTAAGTGTCATCTATCACTTTTTTAAAAACTATATATTATTAACAGTCATTTATTATCATTTTACTAACTTAAGAAACCAAACATTAATTTTTGAAAAACTCAAAGATATTAAATGACATTTGTCACTTATTAGAGTAAGTTGAAACAAATTTTCAACCAAGTCCTTATAGATTGGAAATAGGGGGTAATTAGAATTATGCTAAAAAGTAGGGGTACCGCAGCATTAACCTTAAAGAAGATAAGGCTAGTGCTGACGTTATCATCCTCTTTCCCACCAAAACCGAGATCGATGCGTACCATACCCGTCACCTGACTCACCTCGTCGATGCGGACGAGACCATCATTGCAACCGTTCTCTGCTCTGCGACGATGGAGAGCTCCCCAGCTCAGTTGACGATCTTGTCCTTCGCTTGCTTCTCTCTCTACTTCCAGTTCATCCTGACCCTCGGATTTGATTACCAAGTGCTCGCCCTGCCAAAGACGTCGGAGAATTGCCTCCGAATCCGGCAGGGTGCACCGTTCAAGATCGCTCTCTTTGCAGACCTGCATTTTGGGGAGGACGCGTGGACGGCCTGGGGACGCCGCCAGGACGCGAACTCTATAAAGGTCATGAATACTGTACTGGACGATGAAACTCCAGGTACTAATATCACTTCAATGATCTAAGGTAAACTGTAATTCATACACTTCTAAGTTGTATGAATTAACTATAAGCTTAAGTATAAGCTTTAAGGGTGCAAAGCTTGATATATGGCATCTTTGTATAATTAATATTTTGATTCATTTATTTTGTTTATTTTTTGGTATAAAATGCTAATGAAGTGATTGTGGAGCAGATTTTGTTATATACCTTGGAGATGTCATCACGGCCAACAATATACCGATTGCAAATGCCAGCTTATATTGGGATCAGGCAATTTCTCCAACAAAATCCAGGGGAATACCATGGGCAAGTGTGTTTGGAAACCATGACGATGCAGCATTTGAATGGCCAATGGAATGGTTTTCAGCCCCTGGAATTCCTCAACTTGTTTGCCCAGCGGCCAACTCCACAAATTCAAGTAAGCATGAAGTTAGTGGCATTTGTTGTTAGTGTTTTATGAGGAGGGTTTTAAGAATTTTGTGTTGAATTGGGTTGTGCGGAATTCTTCTCTCTGTTTTGAGTAAGTGAGCAGTGTGCTGTAATTTTTGTTTTGAATTGTAAAGGTATTCATCCAAAAAGGAGAAACATGTTGGCTCTGTTTCTGTTTGTTAATATTTTTTAGAAGTTTTTTAAAAATAAAAAAGTGTTTTGATGTGACATTCAAGTGAAAACTTTTGTTGGTGTTTTTAGGAGTGTTTTGTGTTTGAGTTGTTTTTGTTGGTGTTTTTAAGAGTGTTTTGTGTTTGAGTTGTTTGTTAATGTTTTTGTTTTGAGAAGAGAAAGCAAAATTTTTAATAAACCAAATGAATCCCAATGTCTGGCAGGAGAAGAAGCATGTAGCTTTAGAGGCACACATCGTCTGGAGTTGATGAAGCATGAGATTGACCATAATGTACTCTCTCATTCTAGAAATGGTCCTAAAGAACTTTGGCCAAGTATATCCAACTATGTTCTCCAGGTCTCATCAGATGATGCAAAGTCACCTGTGGTATACCTCTACTTTTTGGATTCTGGTGGTGGGTCGTATCCAGAAGTAATATCAAGCGCCCAAGCAGAATGGTTCCAGCATAAATCTCAAGAGATCAACCCTGACTCAAGGTAGAAGAACAGTGAAATACAACTCTTTTTTTAACTACCTTTCTTTGCAACTTATGGGCTCAGGATATAATGTTTTAGAAACAAGGTTTAAATATCTAAATTTTAGTTCATTGATTTAAATGGTTTCCAAGAAAGGAAAAAAATTAGTTGAAAAATTGGAACCTTGCTTTGGGTGTTGTTTGATTTAAGCGAAAGTAAGGCAAATAGTTGTAGTTGACTATGGTGAGGTTTGGGTTTTCTTCTCTCAAGGATGTTAAAAGTGTTGATTAAGTGATTAAATTTACATCTTCCTATCAACTTAAGCTTTTAGGACAACGGGTGATTTAACATGGTATTAGAGCCAAAAGGTCATGGAATTGAACCTTGACTCCGTCAAATCACCCCTCATTTAAATTAAATATTCTACTTTTTGAATCTCACCTATTAAGAGGGAGTTTGAGCCTCCACATGAGGGAGAGTGTTAAAAGTTTTGATTAAGTAATTAAATTTACCTCTTTCTATCGGCATAAGTTTTTAGGACAACTGATGATTTAACAAAGGACAACAATAAGAGACACTAAAAATGCTAAATTTCTTTATTCTTATTTTATCGTTTTCCTCCATTTTCTCGTCCATCAAATGAAGTGTTATCTGACAGGGTTCCTGAGCTAATATTCTGGCACATTCCAAGTGCTGCATATAAGAAGGTGGCTCCATGGTTTGGAATATACCAGCCTTGTGTGGGCTCAATTAACAAAGAAAGTGTTGCTGCTCAAGAAGCAGAAATGGGTATCATGAAACTTCTGGTTAAAAGGCCTTCTGTCAAGGTAAGTTCTCAGATCTGCATTCTTATACAGTTAACCATATTCATGTGTACTTATGTACATTCACATATACATAACATACATTCACGTGAGATGTCTGTTTTCTCGGTAACTACACAAAGAAACATACTTACATACAGTAATGCTAGACGTAGAACTTTTTTACAATTTGTTGACACGTGTTAGGATGTGATTGGTATCACATCAGCCACCAAAAACAGTTTTTGACACCCTCAACTCATATGCTTACATTTGTTAGCAAGTTGTAAAAGAGTTGTAGGTCTAACATTTTTTGTTACAAAAATGCACATACCCCCGTACATATCCATGACGCTCCTGGTCGTAATGGGCCTAGGTTTGACCTTGAACGCCCAATTTTCATCTGTATTCGATTTATAACTAATACCAAATCAAAGGGGCAGCTGCAAATTTCTTGAATCACAAGTTGGACACGCTGTCTGGCTTGATACTTATGTACTTGGGCTTTTATGGCCCTGAATGGCCATTTTCTTTTTGTCATTGCTTCATTTGATGGACAAGAGTTACTTAAGAATGACCATTGACAATCTTCTAGCATGTTACGATTGAAGTACCTAATACTTGTGTCTTCTATGACTTCTCTGAAGTCGATGGAGCAATTTTTTTTTTGAATTCGATGACAATCCACTTTCAGGAAAATATGAGTTCCAGCACCCACGACATTTGAGTCACACCAAAATCATCAAAATGTGGTTTAGGATGATGAACTGAAGTTTAGTTATTGTGTATATATCTTTCTTCAAAGCATGAAAAGAGTATGAGAAAAAATGTTAATATTTTGGCAAAAAGGTTTAGTATATCCTGATCAGTTTTGGCTTCAAAAGTCCTGCTAATTGGAAAGATCGGTTAATGTGTAATATGTGTGCTTAAGGTTCCTGAATGTCAGAGATGAAATGAATCTTTGTCACTGGATTGATGGAAACAAATGGGGTCATGTTTATTCGTTTCTCTTTTCATTGTGGCAGGCAATATTCGTTGGGCACAATCATGGATTGGACTGGTGCTGCCCCTATAAGAAGCTTTGGCTGTGCTTTGCTAGGCATACTGGTTATGGTGGCTATGGAGACTGGCCCAGGGGAGCTAGGATTCTAGAAATCACTCAGCTGCCCTTCTCTGTTAAATCTTGGATAAGGATGGAGGACAATGTAGTGCACAGTAGAGTGGTCTTGAGTCCTTAAGTCCTACAAATTGTATATATCAAGGAATATAATAAATTTGTATATATATTTAATACTTGATAGGCCACATTATTTTTTCCTTTTTTCCTTCTCTCTGTCAACACAACACCTTGGTGTTCGGCAAACAGCATTGCTTTTCCACGGCACTGTTCATAATAACAAAATTAAAATAGAAAATAATGATTGGTATAGAAAAGTGAAAAAGTGGTATTGGAAAGTGAAAAAATTTTATTTTGTAGTGATTTTTTTTATTTGAATAGTAGTAAAAAGTAAATGATGTGATATAAAAAGTAAATGATATAATATAAAAGTAAGAATATTTTGATATTATTTTTTTGGAGAATGAAATGAATAGTGTTTGAAAAGGTGGGATGTTGTTTAACAAACAACCCCATAACTTTCATGATATGTTTTTCCAAGTATAATAATATTAATGAGCACTTGAACAAAAGAGTGATTTTGGTCACCTTAGAAGCGGAGTGTGTGCCAGCAGTGACATCTTGTTTTCAACCGTAACGACTCTTGACAAAGGATTTCTTTGCTCTCATACCAATGAAGAACATAGAAAATGTGATACTTCGTGTGAATTTTAGTATCTTGCATTCATCTAGTCTTTCAACGCAAACTACGCTCGAAGCCACTTGGTGGAGGGCACGTCTGCATCTTCTTGCAAAGAGACGAAGGGGAGCCTGTGAGGTGAATGTTGGCATGCTGTTTAAGCTTTTAGAATAAATAATTGATTAAACAGAAAATATATGTTCTCACCTAAATGTGTGCACCGACCATGGCCTCTCAAATCAAGCTACATGGCTCCGCGACTCTCCACACATAAAAGATTAATAAAAGAGGAAGGAATGCTTAATAAAAGGAATGAAAGTAAGCATCATAATAACACTAGAATTTTCTAATGAATATCTAAATCAAGGGATGTAATATTGCATTAAGATTGGCAAACGGCGATGTGCATGAGTGCATGTAATTATAGTGACAGTGATGGTCCATTAATATGAAAAGCCTCTTTGTCATGACAAGTTGCTACTCTGGTTTTATGTAATCAAACCAAGCATATGCAATTTGATTTTAATAATGTGCATGCTTAAGCTGTCAGCTTGTTTAAAATCCAAGTGACGAAAAGAAGTTCCCCCATATTCTTTCACAAAAAGCTTCTTTATGAAAAATCAAGAAAAAGATGATGTTTATCATTTTATACTTCGTCAGAGATTATTCAACTCTCAAAAATAAGAAAAATCTTTTACAGAAAACAAACGATACCTAAATCAATATCCAATATGGCTTTTTGAGGTGACTTTTAAGTTGGATTAAAATGTTTTTCTATTACGTATGAGCATGGTGTTAAGTCATTAAATATTATAAGTAAGTAGAATTGCTAAAGAGAAAGGGTTGCCATTGAGTTAGTGTTGATAGAGTGAGGGGGTACTTATAAGCAAATCAATCTTAAATTACAAGTTTACTCTAAATAAAAAAATTTTAAAAATAAAAAAGAAATAAAATTATAAAAGAAGAGTAATAACTATGAGCTGAGGCTTTCTCTTATAAAGGAGTGACCGACCACTCATCACCAGTAAAAAGCAGTCACCCAGTGTGAGGAGAGACCGTCCCTCACAAATCTATTAGAAGTGGTGGCCCTCTCATTTAATGAGGGGTCGTCTCTTGTAAGGGTGGGCCTGGGTAGCCACCCTTCACAGATGATGGGTTGTCGACCGCCTCTCTATAAGTAGAGGTCTTCTCTCATAGCTGTTACGTTTATTTTATTTTTAATTTTAATTATGATAGTTTTGTCTAGTGACATGTACCGTCGGGACATAACATGTCAAGTGTGAGCCACATGTCATTGACTTAGTGGTTTGATGCAGCAGGATGTTGATTAATTGGATGCGTATTTGAACGTGTGATAAAACTTAAAAAGATGTAAAAAAATAATAATAATAATAATAAATTAAGGACTAATTTTTATTTTCCCTTTGCTTATAATGAAGGGCACCTCCTTCTTTACTAAAAGAGAGAGATTTTAGGTTCAATTCACGGGAATGGAGGGCTTGAAGGCTACCCCATTGCTTAAGCTACAATTATTTCCACTTAATTAAAAAAAAAAAAAATCTTATTAGAAAAAGAAAAAGAAGAGCCCTGCTGCTTGGGCCATTACAAACTGAAAAAAGGCACTTTATTCTCTTGCTAACAGTACAACTCATGGTAGGCCGATTTTGTTAAGCAAGTTCCAATCCCTTCCCCACCAAATAAAAAGAGATATAGAATTCACTGCATTCATGTCTTCTTCTTGGGACATTAAGCAGCTCAAAAGCCATTTGCTCTCATTTTGCTGGTCCACAATGGAAAGGAAACGAGCTGCTAAAGCTCCATTATCTTGGACAAGTCAAGAACTGTTCACATGGCCAATGATAATTCATAAAAGAGAAGGGGACCAAAGTTAATGCCATGGCTTTGAATATATATTTGTGTATATATATATATTCATCAGATACTTTATCTAATCCACGAAAAGTTCAACAAGAATAACCAATTTCGACTGATCTTTAGGAAGCTATTTTGGCTTGATTAATATGTCATGCAACAAAGACTACTTTCTAGTGCAAATTCTTCAAAACCACCCCATGAAGCAAATTTCCAAATATGTTCACACCATAGGGAGTAAGAAATTTGATGTCGACGTTGCTTTTGCATGAATGTAAAGACTTAGGGTTCGTTTGGGTTTGCAGTTTTAAATGTTTGATTTTAAAAAATAGCGATTTCAATACGTGCAATATGAGAATATATTATTTTTAAAAATACGGTTAAGTGTTTGGTAAAATCACGGTTTGACCTTTAAAATCGGAGTTTTCATGCTTATATTATTAGTCAATCAAATCCCATGTTTTCAGCCTAAGATGACACCTAAAAAACGTGACATATACTTCCTAATTGTGAATTGACCTAGAAAATGTATTCTCAAACCTGCAATACATATCTCCTAATTGGGAATTGACTTGGAAAATTTAATCTCAACCCAATTCACCCAAAATAAATAGGTATGGTTTAGGATTTTTCTGACTCAAATCCATCACTCCATTTTTTTGGACATGTATTGAGGACCTTATTTCTTCTTTGTTCCTTTTCTAGTGTTTTTTTTTTTTTTTTGGTTGGTTGGTAGGGGGGCTAGGGGCAGAACCAAATATGTCAATCTGGTAAAACGCACAAAAACAGACGTTTGAACCGGTCAGGGGCAGTTGTGAAATTGACAGTTGGAAAAGATAGAATATGAAGCATAGGGACCCTCATGATGTTGAACAGACTTGCTCTTAAGCCACCATGCACCAACCATCACAATTCACAAAGTATCTGCATAAAGCCTCCTTACACCTCACACCTTACTCCAAAGAGTAATGCTTTTGCCTTTCCCTGCAATGTTCTTGCTTCCATTCTCACTTCCTGAGCATATAATCTATATATATAATTTGGTCTTGAAAACAAAGACCAAGCAAAAGCAATAGAAAAAACCCACATGGGGTTATGCATCAAGAGGATAGTTTCAATGGCTATTATGTGTTTTCAAGACCATTGAGAGAGAGAGAGAATTCTGCATTCAGATGCTTTAATATTTACCTTCTTCATTATATTTTTGTACCTTTCAGGCTAAATAAATGGTGCTCTTCTGTAGCGGATACTTGATGGTATAAAAGGTTAGATTCTCCGAGCTACAGTATATTTCATATATATTCTCCTTGCATTCCATTTGTTTGATAAAACACTGACCTCTGTGATTCTTTAGATTTCATGCATAATTATGAACTGAGAAATAGGAATATTAGTGCCATTGACGCTATCAAATGTTTGCACTTCCAAATTTGTTTCCCAGTGTTTTTTCTGTAGAAAATTGTTTGATCATGTTCTCCAAAAGGTTTCTTTTTTATTTTCTTGGGTTGTTTTTAAGCTTCTATAGAACAAATGTTAAAAGGGTTCTGTTTGTTTTCCATTTTCCACTCCCAAATGTAGGGTCTAGTTGAAGAATATAGACTGATGCTATTGAATTTGGTCAATACGATCATACAAATCAATGACAAAGACCAAGTGCTGGTTTGGTTGGATGGGGAGGCTCTTTAATTCTCAGGCGAAAACAAAAGTAGAAAAGGTTGATTTACACCCTTCTATTTTCATTGCTTGAAATGATCAGTTTCAGTAATTCTTTTTGGTAATCTTTCTATCCATTATATTGTCAGAAATTGAAGAAGCTGAGATGGTCTTTTGAAAAGTCTAGATGTAAGCAGTACCCTGCACTGATAGCACCACAGAAGACACTGAGGGAGGCAACGGAAGAGCAGAGAAAGCATGCTTTGACTGTTGCCATTGCAACAGCTGCTGCTGCTGAGGTTGCAATGGCTGCCGCCCATGCTGCGGCCGAGGTTGTCCGGCTCACCAGCGCTTCTCACTCTTGCAAGCGTTTCACAAAGCAAGCTAGAAATTTGGCTGCCATTAGGATTCAAAGCGCTTACCGGGCACATCTGGTGAGTTCCTTGAAATCTTTGCTTATTTTTCTCCCCAAGTAACTTCTGCATATAATTTTATATGAAAATAGACTTTATTAGAACACATCTCCTACAAGGAGACATATATTATATATTATACCATATTAAAATAATTTTTATTAAACTAAAACTTTTGGGTAATTAAAAACAAAGATAACTACTAGGGTGAAAGGTTGTCTTATTTCCTCAAAGTTGTCTTCCTATATGGAGGGAAGCAAGTTAGTGGATAAGGGTCTTGGCATATCTATTTAAGGTGTTTTTGTGATTCTCCTTTATGTTTATATGCTACTTTTCTCCAAAATCTAACAGACTTATGACATCTCTGCATTCCATTGAAATTTGTTGTTTCTCTGGAATTGCAAGATTGCAAGTAAGACTCTGATTAGGGTAGTTTGGATACACTTTTAAAAGAAAACTACCCACTTTTGGCTCATGGAATGATTTCTGGTGCTCAATTGCAAAGGTTTTCAGTCTCAGTGTGCTTGAATGTTTACCTTCAAATTGGTCTTGTTTTCTTTTCTGAAAATCACTTTAACTGATATTTTGAGTGGATAGCTTGGTGAACTCTAGTGAGAATTGGAAGTCATTCAACAATAAAGATTTCCTTCAAATGCTTCTTGAAGATGATGAAAGCCTTCCACAATGTGTATTTGGAATCTGACACCAATTTAAAGATTTAAAAAATCCAAGACCTTAAGAAACAGAGTTTTAGCAGCCAATATTTTACTTAATTCTACGAAATTTCAAATTTTTTTACCTAAATTCTGATTAGACAGGCAAAGTTTTCTATACAAGCTGATTGAAAGAAGGATTTCACATGTGTTGGCTATGTCTGAAAAAGAATTGCTCATCATGTCTAATTTGAATTTCAAATGGGAGTGAAACAGGCAAGGAAAGCATTGAGAGCATTGAAGGGACTGGTGAGACTTCAAGCCATAGCTCGTGGGCGAGCAGTGAGATGCCAAGCAGTCTCATTGAAGTGTTTGCCACCCGCTGCAAAAAGACAGGCAGAGGTCCAGAAAAGGAGCAGCCCCACTGCATTAGGGGATACAAAAGAGTTTTTCAGGGCCAAAGAGGAGTTGGATGAAAAGGAAACAAAGGTAGTCAGATGATTCAAATTTAGGTTTAATATTGCCTTTTAAGGTGTTTTCAGAAGAAACTCCTGGAAGATTTAGTTCTAATAAACCAGGAAGAAATTAACCTACTTGCCCTGTTATGTCATTGTTTGTGAATGAACCTCCCTGAGAAAAAAAAGGGAAAATGTAGTCCAAAGAGGATCCCAAGCACGAACTACCACTTTTACACTCCCGAGTGCTAACTTTTTAACGTGTCAGTTTTTCACTACAACGTTTTTTAATCCTAAGTGCTTATTGATTTATTTATTTTATTTTTTTCAACTATGACATTATAAGTAAGCACTTGGGTATGTAAAAGTGGGAGTTCGTGTAGCATGGCATGCAAGTGTTAGCCAACATTCAGAAATATTTGTTTTAACCCCTAGAAGTAGGTGGCCCCATTTGCATTAGGGGGAATGATTTTGACAAAGATCCTCAATCAATTTGCATGGTATAAAAGACCTAATTCATGTAAACTTCTTCACTTTCGAGAGGTTTCTCCTGAATACATGCATTATCAATTACTCAATGTGGCTGCAAAACCAAAATTTGTGTAGGTGTTTATTGATGTTTGCATATTTGGTTTATTGGCAGCTTGAATGCAGCAGTCAGAGAAGCTGGGACCGCAGCACACTTCTGAAGGAAGATATGGAAGCCATATGGTTAAGAAAACAAGAGGCCATCATCAAAAGAGAGCGCATAAAGAAATATTCATTTTCACACAGGGTAACTAAATTTACTACTTTTTATCAGCTTAATTTTCAGAACAATTAGA
>NC_081549.1:3624216-3628014 GCF_901000735.1 Corylus avellana | reverse complement strand
GTTCGAGTGAGAGCGATGGCAAGTGAAGAAGGAAAGATGGGAATCGAGAAATTCGACGGCAAAGATTTTGGATTTTGGAAGGTACAGATTGAAGATATTCTTTATGGGAAGGATCTTCATCAACCTCTTTTGGAAGAACAACCGACGACATGGATGATAGCGAGTGGGCTCTGCTTGATCGTAAAGCCCTAGCAGTTATCAGGTTATCACTGTCAAAATCAGTTGCACACAACGTTGTAAAGGAGAGGACCGCAGCAGGTCTAATGACGGCTTTGTCAAGCATGTATGAGAAGCCATTGGCTAACAACAAGGTGCATCTGATGAAGAAATTGTTCAACCTAAAGATGGCGGAAGGAGCTTCGGTGGCACATCATCTCAATGAGTTCAACACCATCATAAATCAATTATCTTCGGTGGAAATTAATTTTGATGATGAGGTTCGCGCGTTGATCGTCTTGGCATCTTTGCCCAATAGCTGGGAAGCAGTGAGAATGGCTGTGAGTAACTCTGTAGGAAAGAGTAAACTAAGCTATGAAGACGTCAGAGATTTGATTCTCAGTGAAGAGGTTCGCAGAAAAGATGCGGGTGAAGCCTCTTGTTCTGGTGCTGCTTTAAACCTCGAGACTCGGGGTAGAGGACAAGATAGAAACTCTGGTCAAGGCAGATCAAATTCCAGAAAAGGGAGAAGCAAATTCAGATTCGGCCAACAACCTGAGTGTTGGAACTGTGGCAAGACTGGTTACTACAAGAAGAATTGCAGGGAACTGCAGAAGGAGACTGAGAATGATTATGTAGATGTATATGATGCCCTACTTCTATTTGTTGATAGTCCCCTTGATTCTTGGGTCTTAGACTCAGGAGTATCTTTTCATACGACAGCGATCCGTGAAATTCTCGTGAACTATGTTGGTGGAGATTTCGGGAAGGTGTATTTGGCTGACGGAATGGCGCTGGATGTTGTGGGCCTAGGCGATGTTCGCATTAGAGTTCACAGTGACTCGGTATGGAAGCTACAGAAGGTCAGGCATTTCCTGGAGCTGAAAAAGAATCTGATTTCAGTGGGACATCTTGATGAGGAAGGGCATTCAATTCATTTCCACGGTGGAAAGTGGAAGGTCAGCAAGGGAGCTAGGATTTTGGCTCATGGTCATAAGACGGGTACTCTCTATATGACGACGAACAGCAAGGATACAGTTGCTGTTGCAGATACGGATGCTGACTCAAAACTATGGCACCTAAGGCTTGGGCACATGAGTGAGAAAGAGATGAAGGTACTTATGTCAAAAGGGAAACTACTGGGGTTAAAGTCAGTTGAGTCTGATTTGTGTGAAGGCTGCATCCTAGGGAAACAGAAGAAGGTGAGTTTCGCGGAAGTTGGCAAAGCACCTAAGCTTGGAAAGCTGGAGCTGGTACACACGGATTTGTGGGGTCCCGCACCAGTGGCATCTCTTGGAGGCTCGCGGTATTACATCACATTTATTGATGACTCAAGCAGGAAGGTATGGGTTTATTTCTTGAAAAGTAAATCTTATGTATTTGATACTTTTAAGAAATGGAAGGCCATGGTTGAAATTGAAACGGGCTTGAAGCTCAAGCGTTTGAGATCAGACAATGGAGGAGAATACGAAGACAGGGGGTTTAAACAGTTTTGCGCAGTGAATGGGATTAGAATGGAGAAAACTATCCCGGAATGCCGCAGCAGAATGGCGTGGCTGAGTGCATGAACAAGACTCTCAATGAGCGTGCCAGGAGTATGAGATTGCATGCTGGGTTACCAAAGACTTTCTGGGCTGATGCAGTGAGCACTACTGCATACCTGATAAATATGGGGTCTTCCGTTCCCCTGAGCCATAGACTACCGGAAGAAGTCTGGAGTGGAAAAGAGGTAAATCTTTCACATTTGAAAGTTTTTGGTTGTGCTTCGTATGTCCATGTTGAGTCTGATACTATGAGTAAACTAGATGGTAAATCTAGTAAGTGTTTCTTCATTGGATATGGAGATGAGGCCTTCGGTTATCGATTTTGGGATGATCAAAATCGGAAGATCATTAGAAGTCAGAATGTGACTTTTAATGAATGTGCTATGTACAAGAATGGGTCAAGTGCAGAACCTGAAGTTACAAAGCATGAACTGAAGAAGTCTGAGTTTGTTAACTTAGATAAGCTTTCTGAAAGTACAGTGCAGAAAGAGAAACAATTCGTGGAGGTAGAGCTTGATGAACAGTGTTTACTCATGGATGAATGTGATGACAGAGAATCTTCAAGAGACTTACAGCACCGGGAAGAGTCTTATTCTTTAGCAAGAGGCAAAGAGAAACGTGATCGAAAAGCAACAAAGAGGTATGGCTTTGAGGATATAGTTTCTTTTGCTCTGACAACTAGTAGTGGAGATCCATCGTCTGTTCAGGATAGTATGCCGAAAGAGGTGGAGTCACTACAGAGTGGTAAAGCTTGGGAATCGGCAGAATTACCCAAGGGAAAGAAGGCTAAAGGGTGCAGATGGGTCTACAGGAAGAAAGAGTCATCGGATAAAGCTGTATGGTCGACAGGACAGATAGGGAGGCATGGTGCTATGTCTAAACCAAGTCCTATGCTCAAGGTCAAGAGGTACTTGGACTTGAGTGACACTTGTAGAGTGTGATTGCCCTTGGGGGCTGAGGCGGAGACATCTGGAGGAGACACGTTTTGGTAGACTTGATGGGATTCAAGTCAAGGTGGAGATTTTTAGGTGTGACTTGCCACCCATCACACATGGGCCCCACTAGTTCTCTACTCCTTTTGGGTTTAGGAGACATTTGTCCAAGTTTGTTTTGGAGTCTTTCTCCTATGTGTAATTGGACTCCTTGTTTGACTTATAGTAGAAGTCCTAGACCAACATGTAAAAGGAGAGTTAAGCTTCTATATAAGGAACAAAGCACAAGGTGAATTTGTGTGTGCCAAAAACGTGAAGCACCAAAGGGAGGAGAAAAAAAGAGAGAATTTGAGAGAAGGAGGTACAAGGGCAGCAATGGTGTTTTCTTCTTGGTGGTTTTTGGAGGAGCCAAAAACAAGTGATTAGAAGAAAAAAGGTGCTGCAGAGTGAGAGAAGAAAATAGAGATCAGCCGCCATCCGTTCCAGCAAAAGAAGAGTTTGTACATCTGTCTTTTGTATTCTATTTTGGGAATAATCTCTCTTGTGTGATAGTGAGATTTGGGTGTATTGGGGCTTTGGGATCTGAGTGATTTTTCTCTCTACTATTTTTGTACTCCATCTTTTGATAGTGGATTTTCTTCGGGTCGTCTCCGCCAGTGGATGTAGGCTTGTTAAGCCGAACCACTTAAATCTTTGTGTCGTGTGTGATTGCTTATCTTTGTTATTCCGCATTCTTCTTATTTTTCACATCTCACGGGTCTTGGGAAATAGGATTAATTTCCTAACAGAGAGCCGCGTGCATCTGCTCAGACTTTGCCGATGATTGTCACCAGCAGATCATAGGCCCTTCATCTAAGCCAATGAAGTCTTATCACCACAAGTTTAAGGCATAAAGGGTTCGAAGAGGGAGGTTAGCCTTCATGCGGGTTTCGATTTTGTTGGGTCATTTGAAACTTTGGGCTTTGTGCGGTGGTGGGGGAAAATGGGCTCCCTTCGGTCCTGGCGATTTCGTCTGGTGCCAGAGCTATCTCTTTACTTCCGCTTACGCCGATGACATCCCAGTTTCTGCTGGGTTTGTTTTCTTTTTATAGCCTCCATCCTTTTCAGTTCTCAGTGTTTTCCGTTGGTCCTCCCTACTGGTGGCTAGTTCCCCTCATAACTTCTAT
>NC_081549.1:3611223-3624116 GCF_901000735.1 Corylus avellana | reverse complement strand
TCATTTGTTCGAATCTCCCTCCTCCTCTTTGTGCGGATATGTCAAAAAAAAAAACATTTATATTACACATAATAACTTCTATAAGATCTTCATAAATCAAGAATTTTGTGCAATTCAATAAGAGATTGACATCTCAATTTAGACCAAAAAAACCAAATAAAAACAAAACACCATATCATACCAATTTAAACCTTAAAAAAAAAACTCTTCATATATCTTTTACGTTAACCACCCATATCACACCGCCACCCAGCCAAACGCCGGTAAGTTGATTTCTATCTGTCTCTCTCTTTCTGGCAATGGCAGATACACACTGTGGGAGGGGGCACCCGCCCCTGATAATTTTTTTTTAAAAAAATTTTATGCCCAAATTTTCTACTAGCCCCTATAAAATAAACCCAAATTTCATATCATTGACACGTTAACCCCTATAAAACTAACCCAACCCAAATATATATATAGTTTTATTATATATATATTTATTTGTATGTTGTGTACAAGACTACAAGTGAAGTGATGATTTACAATAATTGTTAAAATTTTATTTGTATTATATGTTGTATAGATTCGTAGAAGGTGACCAGAAAGGATTTTGGTATATAGTAATTTGTAATACTAATATGGCAATGAAAATGAAAAGAAAAATTGTTTAAAGTGAATCCAAAATCGGCCAAAAAAAAAGCCCAATAAAAGGCTCAAAAAAACGGTTAGTAAAAAACGGTTATTCAGATGCGGTTAACCGCTAACCGGGCGGTTAGCAGAGGCGGTTGCGGTTAGCGATTTTAGCCACTAATCGCTGACTGCAACCGCCTTTTCACTTCTATTATTTTATTTTCAGAGCATTTTTCTCATGGACCTTGTCTGGTCCAAGTTGACAAAAGCCCTCTTCTAGGGCCTGCTTACAGAATTGGGCAAAATATAGTTCAATCAATTTCTTGGACCAGTTTTGGGCTTCAATTTGCCCTTTCATTACTTTTTTCCACTTTTTCTTTAAACCTTCAAAAATGTTCATTTTCTAGAAGCAAACTTTGAGAAAAAGAACAAGAAATAGAAAATGTTCATTTTCTAAATGGTTTTGAAATTTTTTATTTATTTTTATGCAATGTAAAGATTAGAAGTATTTTTAGTGGAATTTCCTTTTGAAAAGTGTATTCAAACTAACGAAATTAAAAAAGAAAAAGAAAAAGAAAGAAGGAATGAGTCATATTGACCACGGTCAATAAAGAAAAAGATGCTTCAATGCAGTAAATTACAAGCTTTCAATTTTGGTATCCAATGGAATTACGAAAGTGAACGTTTCAACAATTTATAAACTAAGTATAATAATTAAATTCACTTTATCTTAAGTTTAAGGAGTTTTTTAATTCGAATTCCAATGTTTAAAAATTGGTAATGTATTCTCCTCATTTAAGTAATTAAGTAATTTCATAAATTTTAATGAGAATAAAATCAAAATAAAGGGCATCAAATTCTCACGTACTTGAGATAATTTATGGAAATTAGTAAATGAGGGTCTGAATTGAAAATTTTTGAAACATTAGGAGGGTACATTGTCAATTTTTAAACATTGAGGTTCGAATTGAAAAACTCTTAAAAACTCAAGAAAAAAAAGGATTTTTCCTTATAAAAAATAAAAAATAAAAAATAAAAAAGTTTATTGTCTGCATCAAAACACACCGTTTTCGTGTGTCTCCCAGCCTATGCTCTGCCTCAAAACACACCGATTGCTATTTTCTGCTCCATATACTGCCGGCCATGTCTTCCGCTTGGTACACACTCTCTCTCCCAGACACACACGCACAGCAAACGAACGCATAGGTATCGTCGATTTCTGTGATTTGATTTTCGAAGTTCTTTTTTTTTGTCTTCATTTTCATTGTCAGATTCCGTTTGGTTGCTGAGAATGTGCGGAAAAAGAAACGGTGACCGTTAAATGGGAAGGAAGGTACACTCATGAGGTAAAAATGAGAAGAAAGTGTAGGATTTGGTGGCCTAAGCTGTTGTCATCGAGTGAACCACTATCCTCCAGTCTCTTGTTTGGGTGGTTTCTTTCGTCGTCTTCTTCAGCTTCCCTTGACATTGTAGTAGCTTTCGCATGCAGTGAAGTCTCTCTTTCGCATAATCGCTCCAGCCTCGAGGTATAGCACTCTAAATTTTGAACTATGCCGCTTTGTTTTAAGGCATATGGAATCAATTAGTCTTACAAATTGGATTGGATTTGATTTGTTTGTTCTTTAGGATTATTTAGTGCTTTTGATACTTGTTGCGTCGTGCTTTGTTTAAATTATAGTATTATGCAAAAGTGTTACTTAAATTCTAGAATTGAGCATCCAGATTTGGAAATAAGGTGCTCCTGGTGAAGAAATTGTAGATCAATGTTGGCCGCAAAATGGTAGATGATGTTAAGAAGGATTGCTTATTTTTCTCTTTTCACAATGTGGGCAAGGTAGAGGTGTTTAGGGTGCTGTGCGTCTCATTCTCATTCTTGTAGACATTAATGCTTGCTTTGATATTTGGGGTTTGTTTTAAGGATATGCATTAGATTTTTGGATATTTATTGAAAAAGAGGGAAATAAAGTACAGGGGTAGTGTAGTAGGGAACCCCAAGAATTACATTTGTACGTATAAAAAATCCAAGAAGACCAACCAAGTGGTATGCAGACTGGCTTCAGTGGACATCCACTAATACATTAAGCTTGGAAACCTATTCTGAAGCATACTTAGAAGAAGCTCTTTTCTTTCAAATGTTCTCCTATTTCGTTCACTCTATATAATCCATTTTCGGGACAATGGTAATGCTTGAGAATATTGTACCCCTTATGTTTGTTTTTCTTTGTTCAATGACTCCTTGCTAGTTTCCATCTTAAATGGAATAACTAATTGAGACAACATTCAGATATATTGGTTGAAAAGCTTGACAAGTTATAGTTACTGATATTTAAATGAACTATCATGTGATTTGTGACGTACGAGAACTAGAAAAGGACTTATCCATCAAGATAAAATGGAGAAAAAATAAAAAAGATTTGGGAAGGGCTTGACAAGCCCTATTTTTCCTTGACAAGACAAAAGGGCAAACTCTTTCGTTAAAAGGGTTCATTCAATTATGCCATATCAATCCAAATGATCAATTGTGGTATTCCAAGGATTCAGACTGAGAGGGCGTTGGGTGCTAGCGTGTATTGAGTCCTTTATATCGAGTGTATTTTGGATTGATATGGGCTGTATAAATGATTGTGGAGCCTCAATTGTGACTAGTCATTTTGGGGTATCATGCAAATATGACTAGTGCACCAGGAGCCTCAATTGTGACTAGTATTTTTGGGTATCATTCATGTGGTAGTGCGTCCTCAGCTCGTGACATCAACAAGTCTCCAAATGGGAGGAACACTTTGTGGGGCTTTTAAGGGACCTACTATGCTTTATCAAAGCCTGCAAAACAAGTATTGTTTTAAATTAAGTGTATTGTTTTAGGGTCTCTGTTATAGAATCTTATTTAGAGGGCATTATGATCTTTCTTATTTTATTATGGTAGCCCTAAACTCAGTGATTTTCAATTTTTGATCTCACTACAAGAAGCTTTAAAAAAAGAGGAATATATACTGACTGATGAGAAATCCAATTCAAAGCAGTGGTTGGGTGGGTATTGAGGAAAATATTTGGTTTGGTAAATGTTGAGGTATGTAACAACTCTAGAATGAAGGTTGCCCTTGTTCTGGGAACCATAACCACATTATTTTTCTTTTTAGTTGGCTACTTGAAAGTGTTTTTAATATGAAAAATGAATTTGACAGTGTGAACTGCTTTTTGTTAGGGAATCCTCCACGGCACAAATGGGAACATGCCCAAATCCCTACAGGACAAATCATCGCTCTGTATGCTGGGTCAGCACGTTGTCGATGTTAGCAGTGCTGGCCTCTTGTTAAGCTCTGGAATAAAAGATCAAAGAAACTCTACTTGTGGCAATGCTTGTATACAGAACAAAAGAGGTATATTCAGAGAAAATTATGGACAATTGGCCTGTGGCTGCCACAAACTTGATGGATTACTAGAGCAATGTAATCAAGCTTCTATTCGAAATAGTAATTGGATCCAGGTGGCAAATGATTTTTATGAACAGTGTGGTGGAGAAATTTATTGGATTCCTAAATTGCATCACGTTCACTGGAATGGGGAAGTAGTGTTTCCGTGTGATGTCCACGTATGTAAGTCATGGCTTCTACTGCATGCTCCTCCCCCTCCCCACCCTTTTTTTTTTCCAGCTCTTCTTCTTTTGAAGCAGTAGTTGTTAGTTGTGATTACTCTCCTTTCTTTTGTTTGAACAATGCAGGTGATACTATATGAAACTCCATCATATGGTGTTCATCACTTCTCCCTGCATCTTTGGAATTTGTGTGAGCAAGTGAAAGCTCCTTTCAAGAGGCCGAAGTGGGTTGATGAACTTCACCAAAAGAAAAAACTATTAGACTTGGTAAAAGAACCCACAAATCTTTTTGTCTATTCAGACCTTTAGACTGCTTATCAATATGCCTTTTCAATTCATTATCTACAGGATACCGTAATATTGGCAATTAACAGTGCCGCTGCTGCAAAAATTCTTTTCGAGAGACATGTGGCCACTGGGAGATCCTTTGTTTGGTTTTCCATCATTTGCAGGTATTCTCTTTAAGACTCTAGTCGTGCATCCCACCTTCTCCCTTCTTCCATCCCACTTTGCAATATTTGATGGTCCATGATGTGGCTTTTCAGGTTGCTTACCTTCATGTGGCAACTACTTGCAATGTCCATGGCTTCATTGTCAACTTTATTTTACGTCATTCTTCAGCTTCTCCATAGCCTGTTGAGTTCCATATCACAATCATGGATGTACATTACAGTGGCAAAGATATTCAATTCTACATTAATACATATACGAATCCGCTGCTGCCAGATCTTGTATTGGCCAATCTTCCTTCAAGAAAATGGCCTGAGGTAAGATGAGGCTTTATGAAGAATGCTTGGGAATTGTTGGCTTCATTTGTTAAAATTTTCTTCTTTGTTTTTGAAACAAAAACATTAACAAACAATTCAAAACACAATACACTCACAAAAGACCCAAAATTGTTTTCACCTTTATTTTACATTATAACATTTTTCCAAACAAAATACAGAAAATACCCCCAAAAGAAATTAACAAACATGCCCGTTGATTTATACATTAGGTTTTAAATGCTATTTGCTACCACATCTCAGTATTTGGTGAGATATATACATTTGAAGCTAATGTTAGGGGCAAAGCCATTTTGATTTTCAATTAATTTTCCACCTTTCCCTTATTAAATTTAAACATTTTAGTAAAATTTTAGATTTTATGTCCTATAAACACCCCCCTTGGTTGCTATTTTAAGCGTATGAGATCTTGAAGGAAATGTATATGTTTTGCCTTCTGAATCAAGCTAATTTTCTCTTGTTTAGTTGCTGTATTCATCATTTGCAGTAGGTTCCTATTTTTCCCAACTCATGAACTGCAGTTTTGGATTTGTAAGGTCTCTATCATGCGTTGAATATGCGGAGAAAGCTGCATTACATAAGCATTCCATGTGGTCAAGTTTAGCTCTTGATGTTCTCTTGGGAAACTTGATTGGTGTGGCACTGTTATACAATGCAGAATCTGCTTGCTTGTGGGTTATGAACTTTGCCAATGACATTACAAACAATTTGTTGCGGACAGGTTGTGTTTGGTTAATGGGAGTCCCTGCAGGTTTCAAGTTAAACACGGAACTGGCAGGAGTTCTTGGCATGATTTCTCTTAATGCAATCCAAATATGGTCTACCCTCTGGGTCTTTGTGGGTTTCCTTTCCATTTATGTCATTAAAGGACTTGCAATATCAGGGATTCTTTTTGGGATGACAATTCCTGCTGCTTTGATCATAGACATACTTTTACTGGCAACTTTGCACGTGTCAACTCTTCATTGGTTGCTCTCAGGTATATATTCAATGCAGATACAGGCATTAGCAGCTTTGTGGCGCCTTTTCAGGTAATACTTTGTGATTCTGCTTTCTTGATTTAGCTTTTACAACTTTTCAAAAGTTCAAAATTCCACCTGGGAATTGTAATAATCATGAACTTTTATTAGATTAATGGGAACTAATGTGGGACAGAGGGTGGTTGAGAAGACAGAAGTTGCAATAGGGAACTTCTTGGCCGTTTTGCATGCTTTTTAATGTTGAAAGATGTTTTGTGTGGGTGTTTTTTGGGGTTTATGGTCCTACAGACGATAACTGAGAGTTGGCTTGTGGGAGGAAATGAGAGCAGCTTTTGGTAGATGGACAGTGCCTTGGTATTAACAGGGGATGTGGGTGTGGAGCCTGTACATCAGAGAAACTTGCCCATCTCTTTGCCATCTGGTTCAAAAAAATTTTACATATTCTCTAATATCATGGACATCTTTGATTTTTCATTTTAGCTTGAGTGCTAATTTGAAGTGGAAATGTTATCCTAAGTGATGCAATTTTTGGTCCCTATTATCATCCAAGAGGTCGACAAGGAGTGGGTGTCTGGTTACTATATGTGGCTCTGGTTGTTTTTATGGCTGGGGCGATTTTTATGGTAGATTAGCTCAAGTGCAATTTTTGGTAGATTACTTCTACCATGAATTTAGATGAAAGAACTATTATTTTTGTCGTAGAAAGTGAAGTACTATTTTCGAAGGAACTGGTGTTGAAGTTTTGGAGACTTCCTCTGCAAAAGATATGAGGATTTTGGTAGTAATGAAGATGATTTTCTCTATATTTGGTTGATGAGAATCAACATTTGATTCTCTAAAGGAGATCAGTTTGTGCACTTGGGCTACATTTCAATTTTCTTTGGAATACAGAACTTTAAGGCATAAAATATCTGTTTCTTCGCTTTATTGCTAGATTTAGATAACAAATGTTCCGGGATTTTCTGCATATATTTATGTCATATTTAATTGATTTTCATTTCTCCTGTTTCACGTTGTTCACATTATTGATCATTGGTTTGCAGGGGTCAGAAATGGAATCCTCTTCGTCAAAGATTAGACAGCTATGACTACACTGTGAAGCAACATGTTCTTGGATCTCTTCTGTTTACACTGCTCTTACTTCTATTACCAACAACATCTGTTTTCTATATCTTCTTTAGCATTCTGAACTCATCTATCAGCCTCATCTGTATACTGATTGAGGTCATTATCTCTGTTATTCATGCTACACCTTGTATCAAAATTTTCCTTTGGTTGGTGAGGCGAAGAAGATTTCCTTCTGGGATATGGTTTGAAATTGTATCTTGTCGGAGCAATGAGATTGATTCTCCTGGGATTTGTTGTCCTGATAAAGTTGATTCTCCATCTGAAAATTTGCAGTGGAATTCAAGTGGAGAGAAATCTAGTATTCTGGTCTCATTTATTCGCAGCAACTTCTCGAGTATAGGAGAAGTGGTCTTGCCTCACTATAGAAATGTTTTTTCTGGGGTTTCTGGGTCTTTTGTGGCTAAATCAATTCATGGTGTCCTGACTGGGAAGAGGTGTGTCTCCTTTCTCTATGTAGTATTCTTCTCACTGCTCATTTCATGGTTCCTGAGATTCGAACTTAGCTTATATATATATATATATATATATCTCACATATTTTTTTAATTTTTTTTCAGGGTATCGTCTAGATTAGGTACTTTTCTTCCTCCACCATTGCCATGGATGTTCATCCCATACAAAGAGTATTGGCATCTATGCTATGATTCAATTCTTGCCTGCTGTAGAACTTGACTGCCTTGCAGGTGATTTTTGGTGAATCATTCTTTTCAATTTCTTGCTTCTCGATCAGCAGTTGTACTTGGAATTTGGCGGCCTTTGTCCTTGGTTCATTTTCTTGGCTTCTTGTAGGAATGAGTTGATTAATTATGGATATGTTGGTTGACGGTCAGGATATGTATGGTTGGTCATTTTAATACATTTAGGTTCTCTTGATTCGCAATATATCCATCACAATTTGTACTCGCAGGCAAAATGTATTGCTGCGATTGCTCCATAATTGCATCATAGTTCCATAGAATTCATTTAAAATGAAATGATTTTTTTTTTTTAAAATATATATATATATATTTTTCCTGGCATATCCATTATTTTAATTTTGAATAGTTAATATTTTTTTTGGGTAAACTTTACAAAACTCACATGAACTTTCACGCTTTTTGAAATTACTCCATAAAGTTCAAAACTCTCCATTTAGAGTATCAAACTTTCAATTTTTTTGCAATGTCCTACCCTGTTAAAATTTTTTTTGTTAAATATTGTAAAAATTTCCAAAATACCATTGTTTTTTTTATTATAAAAAAAAAATGGTAAAGATTCATGCATTAGTTGGGATTTAACAAAATTTTCAAAAATACATATACCTGAATTTTTGCAATTTTTATTTATAAAAAAAAGTAGGGGTATTTGAAAATTTTGATAAGATATAATAGAAAATCTTAAAGGAGGGAGACATTGCAAAAAATTGAAAGTGCTATGAGTTCCCTGTAACATGTGTTTACATGTGTTTTTCACATGTTCAAAGAACAACAATTTTAGAGATTGGGCTGAATGAATTCGTACAACCCAATTTATAAGAAATGTATATCCACTAAACTAATTATGTGTTTTTATAAGTAGTTTAAAATACATGTGATTTTTCGTAAATAAAAAATATATGTGATTTTTATTTACGAAAAATCACGTACTTTATTAAAACAACAGAAATTTTTTCAATCCAATCCAATAAAAAAATAAAGAAAAAAGAAAAGAAAAAGAAGACATTATCCTTTTCTTAATGAACCTTCACAGAAATGATTGAATACAAACAAAAAGCGAAGTTCACGAGAGGAAACAAAAAACCAACTGACTACCAAATTCTAATGGTTTGAGATGGCCGGCAGACTCACTCTCTCTCTCTCTTTCTCTCGTTTCCAAATAACTAAGATTAGAAAAGGAAGAAGGAAACAAAAGACTTGGCTCACGGGAATGGAAGAGAGAGATGAAGAGAAAGGGATCTTTACAGTGCTATCTTCTTCTCAGTGACGACAAAGGGCTTCTGATTCTTTCTTAATCTTCTATGCTTCTCTCTCTCTCTCTAGACTCTAGTGCTAGTTGTGTCTGTCTGAGGGGCATTAGAAACTTAGAAAGGGGCATGTGAAGGCACATGCAAGGTCACCTCATGTAACTTTCAAGCCGCTCATTTCACATGCTTATTTTTCTCTTTCTTTTGACAGCATGACGCATTTGTCCTTCCCAATTTCTACAAAATGCATGATGATTTTCAAAAGCTTAAGTTTGTAAGTCTTTTTATAGGTTTCCATCCGATTCTGATGTATTAACCGCTCACACTCGTGACATCTTTTTAGTATATAGGACTCAACGTTTTTATACTTTTCCCCTCCAAGAAAAGCTTTATCAGTCTTGCAGATCATTTCAATAATCACTCATCATGTTTGTGGGTTGGGTTTTAATCTGTGTCATGTAATTTTGTCCCGACCATGATTACATAAAAGACCCACACTTTACATCGTCATTGGCTTTGTTACAACTTGTTATGATGATTGACACTTATTTAAAGAGTCTTGTGGTGAGACGGTAATATATCATGTTGGAATACTATTCAACTTAAAAGAAGCTTAAGCTTATGAGTTTGGACCCAATTATACTGTATTAATAACTCACACTTGTAACATCTTTCTAATAGGATCGATTGAATTTAACCTTTTTATAAATAGGCATCAAGGGTGAAGTCGGTAATTTGGATAGATACGCAATATATATGCATTTTGTCCCTTGCAATACGTGTAATTGTGATTTGGGACATCGCAAAGGTTTGGCTGTGTTGCTATCTGTAACTGTTATACAAACCACCACCATAACTTCCATGCATGTGAACCAAATAAAATATTCCAAATCTCGAGCCTCTGATTAATAAAGTTGCCTATAAATGCTTCCGACAATTAACCTGCATCCATCATCTTCACATAATCTCTCTCTCTCTCTCTCTCTCTCTCTCTCTCTGTGTCTACAATGGCAAAGAAGATATGCATTCTAATGTTCACTGTAGTTATGGCGCTGCATTTAGTAGTAGATCAGAACCATGTAAGTTACATTCTTAATTAGAGCTCTCTTTCTCTCCCTCACATATATATATGTTTTTCAGAATTTGGTAGTTAATTTGCTTGTTTGTTTGTTTTTCTTTCTTTCTTTTTTCTTTTTCATAACTGCTTATCTTGCAAGAAAAGAATAAGGTAATTTCTCATTCTTCCCAGGTGGGCTGGTATTTTTGTAACTTGTGACAATTCTTTTTCTTTTCTTTTGGTTAATAAACTTGAAAGGTAGATTCAGGCTATCATTAGTCAACAACTTGAGAGATTTTTTTTAATCGCTTCACCCGTACTAGATTTTTGGAACACCGTGCAAAGTGTCATTTCACATTGCTGGTTAGATATAACTTGAGCTTTCATTCGTAGGCATGGCCCCAAAAAAATATTTGCACTTAAGAGGCCGGGTTGAACTTTAGACGAGATACTTTATGAGACACCCGACCAAGTCACTTACCACATGTACTCGAGCCAACCCCTCGTGGTTAGCTTGGTACTTCAACTTCTTCGTATGATTGACAACTATTTGGCCATTTCCTGCTAAAATGGATGGTCTCAACAAGTACTAGATAAGAGGGCTTTTAGAGTATATATATATTTCAACAAGTTCAGAAAAAAGGTATGTCCATCCAAAAATTGTATTAGCTTTATGCCATTCTGCAGACCTCCACTAGGTCAGAAGTCACTTTTAAGGAGAAATATTTTACAACCCAATTTTGAAGCCTCTTGGGTTCATATTATTGCATAATTAGAAGGTTGTTTACCAAATATCTAATGTTCAAACTATTCACCTAATGATAAATTGTTGTCTCTGTTAGAATATTTGTTAAATGATTAAATTTATCGTTTTCTATCCGTTTAAACTTTAGGATATATGATGATTTAATATGATATCAAAATAAATATCTTGAGTTTGAACATTTTCTATCTCCTTCCCATCTCAAGGACGAGAGGGAGAGAGGGGATATATATATATATATTCATCATACAATTGTGCTAATAAATAATGCACAGGCAGTGGAAATTGAGGCTCCAACCCCTCAGCCCCAAGAAAGTAGCCACTACATGATCCCCACGGTGAGATTTGTTAATGAATTTGTAAATGGATAATATTCCATATATCTATTGAATTTTCCAACAAATATTATTTTTAGAGTTGGGGTGTGAGATTAATTGTTATTTATTTATTTTTTTCTTCTCATTGAAATTCAGCATGGCATCACCCAAGGCAGCCTTCAACCTCAAGGTAAGGGTTTCAATATGAATATGAATTTTTAAATAAATGAAATCATCATCACCTAAATATGAGAAAATTATAAAATTGCAGAGTGTGGTCCAAGATGCACACAAAGATGCTCAAAAACAGCATTCAAGAAGCCATGCATGTTCTTCTGCCAAAAGTGCTGTGCTAAGTGCTTGTGTGTGCCTCAGGGAACTTATGGCAACAAGGAATCCTGCCCTTGCTACAATAATTGGAAGACCAAGAGAGGAGGCCCCAAATGCCCTTGAACCTTTTTTTTTTCATTGCTTAATTTGCTACCTTATCTAATTAATTAGCTTCTGTTAAAACTAGTTTTTATTTGTTTTTAAGAATTTTATTTCAAAGATTGTATCTAAAATTATTATTTCATGGTGATTAGTGAATAATGTAACTAGAAATTTTCCTTTGGTGTAGAAAAGGGTGAAAGAGTTTCGGGGTATCCATAAATTCTGTTGTGCAATATATCACAATTACGATAAATAATATAAAACAATCACAAGTAGAAATACTAGAATTTACATGGTTCTTTCAATGTGAGGTAGATCTATGTGTGAAGACAATCACAAAGAGATTTTATTGACTATAGATAGAATACAAAATTGTGGTGAATAAAAAAAAAAAAATCACTAAAATCCAAATCCCAATACACGCTTCACAGAAACAACGATAATTTTCTTTTGGAGTAACTTCACTTTAAATTCTTGAAATACCACGTGATTTGAGAAGCTCCCTAAACTTCAAAACCTTTCAATTTTGACATTTAAACTTTCAATTGCAGTCAATTTGAACTCCTACGTCAGATTTAACCGTTAACTTCCTTGATTTATCCCTAAAAAGACAAAAATATCCCTGATTTCTTTTTAACTTTATTTTTTTATTTTTTTATTTGGAATTTTATAAAAAAGTCAAGAGTATAGACGCCATTGTCTCACTTTTAACATTTAAAATCTGATGGATGTGTTCAAATTGATTACAATTGAAAGTTCAAGCATCCAAATTGAGAGATTTTAAAGTTTGGAGGGGGCTTCTCAAATCGCTTAGTAGTTCAGAGGTCTAAAATGAAATTACCCATTTTCTTTTTTACAATTTATGTGAAAATGGTCTATTTTATTTTGAATAACTAATTTTCTAATTATTTCGGCTAATTTTAGCAAATTACTACTAACTTTTGTCTTTACATCTTTTCTATTTTAAGTTAGTTGTCTTCTAGTGACTCTTTTTTCATTTGTCTCTTCGAAATTGTAATAATTCATTTATTTGTTTTTTTTTTTTTTAATAGATGTGATATTTTGACAAGGCACTTTCATATTTACATTATGCACTCCAATATGTTATACTTATCACTTTTTTAAAACCAATAATTTCTTTTCGAAATATTGTTTAAATGGATGCTTTATAATATGTTGTCAATATTGGATGATGCTTGTTTTTCTTTTTTATTTTTAAATTTCCCTGAGCTGGGATATATGAATCATATACCTCTCCACTTGTTCCTTTACATAAGTTTTATTTT
>NC_081549.1:3599361-3611123 GCF_901000735.1 Corylus avellana | reverse complement strand
TCCACCTCCAAGGTAATTGTGGTAGCCTTCATCATCAAGTTTCCCAATAGAAATCAAGTTGAAGCGCATTTCAGGAACATGCCTGACATCCTTGAGAATCAATTTGCACCCAATGCTGGTTTCTAGCTGTATATCTCCCATGCCCACAACTTTACACTTTGCTTCATTTCCCATTCTAACCCAACCAAAATCGCCACTGGTGTAGGAAGAGAAGAAATCTCTATGTGGAGTAATATGAAAAGATGCTGCTGTATCAACTACCCACGTAGATTCATCACATGCGAGATTAGCATAAGCTTCATCAAAAGCAAATACCACATCCCCATCAGATGCAACTGCTGTAGTGTCTTTTTCTTCTTGGCGTTCTTCGTCTTTTCCTTTCAACTGTTCCCTCTTAAACTTTCTGCAATCTCTTCTTAGATGCCCAGGCTTGCCACAGTGAAAACATTTTATGTCCATTTTTGAATAAGACTTTTCTCTTGACTTGTCACGACTGTCATACCTGTGAGGTTTTCTGCTTTTACTTCTCCCCCGCCTTTCTATAACAAGTGCCTCTGAATGAGAAGAAATACCTTACTCTTTCCTTCTTGCCTCTTCATTGAACATGCTGTCTTTTACCATACCCATAGTTATCACACCATTGGGAGCCAAATTACTAAGTGACACCACCAACGTTTCCCAACTGTCTGGCAAAGAACTCAACACAAGTAATGCTTGCACCTCATCATCTAGTGCAAGTTTCATGGTAGACAACTCGTTCAACATTCCCTAAAAATTACTCAGATGCTCCGTAACACTATGCCCATCTTTGTACTTCAAATTCACAAGCCTTCTTATCACAAAGGCTTTATTTTGAGCAGTCTTTCGTTTATAAAGACTCTCTAACTTCTGCCAAAGACCATAGGCATCAACTTCTTTGGCTACGTGATGAAAGACACTTTGATCAACCCACTGCCTAATATATCCAACGGCTTTCCTATTCAATTTCTTCCAATCATCGTTGGTTGCAGCAACTGGTTTGACACCTTTCAACTCAATGGGTCAAACAATTCCTTGCAATACAAAATATCTTCCATCCTAGTCTTCCAAATTGAATAATTGGAAGCTGTGAGTTTAACCATGCTATTAGATGACTCTTCCATTTAATTCACACAAGAACTCCACACAAACAATGAACCAAAGGCTCTGATACCACTTTGTTAGGGGTGAACACCAATTTCAGATGCTCAGCGGAATTAATCTACCCCTCTTTGTGCAAATTAAATAGTAACACAATAGCAAATTAATAATCAAGCAAACCCACTAACAAGACACCAAGATTTTTACGTGGAAAACCCTCCAATGCGAAGGTAAAAACCACGGGACCTAGTCCAGTTAAATCTTCCACTATCAACAATAATGGGTTTACAATTTGTCTTCCCTAGAGAAATATCTAGAGGTTATCACCACATCAAGAATACATGCATTCTTGGATTAAACATAAATTCATCACCCTAAAGTGGATTCCAACAAGAATAAAGAAAGATCTCACCAAGTGGGTATTAGCAACCAAACGATTGGAGAGGAATTCCAACGATCGACACCAGTCAATACGTAGCACTCGTCGTCAGGAGCAACACTCTAAAATTGCATCAAGATCGAACCACAAACGACCTTCCAATCTCTGACGGATATTCTTCTTTTTCTTTTTCTTTTTCTCCCTGCGCCGCGCGCTTCTTTCTTTCTTCTCTCGCTCTCTCCTGAAGACAAAGAGATAAGTATATATATATATAGTACACAAAGGGTTTTCAAACCCTTAGTGTTTCCTGCCAGGTGGGTTGGTCCCCACATAAAGAGGGACCACCCAACATTCCTTGCCTCGAAAGCACAATTGAAGAATGTGAAGAAGAACGACATAAAATTTCCTGTATTAGTCGTTTACTTTTTGAATGCCTTTTTAAGGACCCAATGCATCATAATTCATAAAGATACCCCCAACGCACTCAAAATGATTAGGCTTGATTGTGTAATTCATTGTCGCTATGAAATTAGAGATGAACTCCGTTATTCAGCATGTTTAATTAGTAAACTGCTATGAAGATCATTTCAAGAATTGAGGAGCTCCCTCCGAGTTTGACTAAAGGTCCCAACTTCTTCTCTAGCTCTCGCACTTCATGGTAGAAATGCACACACTTGTGAAGAAGTATTGGTCCACAATATATACGAATAAATGTTCTCATATATATATATAAAAGAAAACATTAACATTTTTATTATTTTTACAATAGCAATAAAAGATTTATTATTGTTTTATTGTTTTATTTTTTATTTTTCTAGAGAAAATTGTATTTAATCTCTTGAAGCTGACACCCATTTTTAGCAAAAAGATCGACCAAACTGCTATTTAATTGCAATTTACGTACGTAGTCCGATATATGCTCCCATTATCAGAAAAAACTTAAGAGAAAGTATAAGCCTTGCAGATTCCTCAACTTTTATCCGTCAAAGTTTGTGTGAGATTTGATATTATGAGAATATATTTGTATTGATTGTAATTGATAAAATTAAATCAAAAATGTTCAATACTGATTAGATTTTATCAATATTCATATCTTTTTGTATTCTCTCCACATTCTTGTAAATAAGGATCATTTGTATTTTGTATTGTAAAATAATCAAGCAATAAAATCATAATGTAGCTATTTGAGCTTTATCTAAGACTGTGTGGACTGTGGACGTAGGTCATAGACCCAACTACGTAAAATCTTTCATCCCTTATCTATTTGATTATTTTCACACTTAATATTCATAGCATTATAAATTTCTTCAAAAGAAGCAAAGAGGAAAGACGTTGTGGCTTAGCTTCTTTAGTTGGTTTGCAGGAGATAAAGGATGAAAGGGTAAAACAAGGGAGAGAGCTAAGCTCTTTGAATTAAAAAAGAAATAAAATATATATATATATATATATATATATATATATATATATATATATATATAATGTTAAAAAAAAAAAGAAGTCAAGTTGCCCATATTATTTTGATCATTCGTTGGCTTATTATTCGGTCTATTGTTGGTCTAGTTGTTGACCCAGACACATTTTTTAGTCTTTGTGGTATTGTTTAAAATTCAGGCCCATTTTAACCCACAATGGGCTCTCTTTTTTCTAGGGGTGCAAAGGCGGTTACAGTTAGCGGTTAGTGGCAATAACCGCTAACCGTAACCGCCTTAGCGGTTAGTTGATTTTACTAACCGTAACCGCTAACCGCCTAGCGGTTAACGGTTAGCGGTTAGCGAAATAGATAACCGCCCGCTAACCGCTTTTTTTAAATTAGGCTTTTTTTGGGCTTTTTGGGCTTTCTTTAGGGCTTTTTGGGCTTTTTTTTACCCTCACTTTTTTTTCTTCTATTTTTAATATATTCTTGGGCCCAATTGCTATAAAAAGAGCCCATATTGAAAAATAAAAAATATTTGACCCAAAATTTACATTTACTTGTACTTTAAAAAAATTTCCTTAAATATTAAATCATAACCGGTTAATTATTTAAATTCTTATCGTATTTACTTATAATCTTTTTTCTTTGAATTGAACTTAATATATAATGGTAAATGGAAATGTTCAAACTCCTAAATCCTAAATTCCTAAAGTATCTAATAATGCTTTAATTAAATTGTAGACTTGTAGTTATAAGTAATATATTGTTTAATTCAATTGAATCAATTGTCATTATCATTGTACATGAATCATATGATTAACTTGTAGACTTATGACTTATGACTTATGAGTTATGTCATATTATATATGTATTATTTATTATTATATAATCATATGATTTAATGATCAAATCATCATGTGATATAATCATATCAATTATAGTGATAATATATAAATTACTAAAATTATAATGATAATACATTAATACTTAAATTGTGTTTATAAGTAACACATTGGTCATTGTTTAATTCAATGTTAATTACTTAATTTGATATTATACGAATCATATCATCATTGTACATTAATAATATGATTCACTTGAAGTCTTGAATAAAGTATTTGAATTGTCATTGAATCATATGATTAAGTATTGATATTATACATTTATATTATTCATATACATATGTAGACTTATATAGACTTATAACATATATAGACTTATAAGTTTATAACATATATTAGAAATAAGTCTCTAGATATTTAATTGTTGTATTAGTATGAATTGGTGTACTTATGAGTTATGTCATATTATATATGTATAATTTGTTATTATATAATCAAATGATTTAATGATCAATTTCATATGATATAATCATATAAATTATAGTGATAATATATTAATACTCAAATTGTGATTTAATTATTTTTTTTAAAAAAATTGTAATTTAATGATCAAGTGATTATATGATATAATCATATAAATTATAGTGATAATATATTAATACTCAAATTGTGATTTAATTATTTTAAAAAAAAATTGTGATTTAATGATCAAGTGATTATGTTATATCTATAAATATTTTTATAATTATAATTATAAAAATATATTATATAAAAAGGCGGTTAGCGGTTAGCGGTTACGGTTAGTAGACTCAATAACCGCTAACCGCTAGGCGGTTAATGCGGTTAGGCGGTTAGCGGTTAATGCGGTTAGGCGGTTGGCGGTTATAGCGGTTAGCGGGCGGTTAAAAACCGCCCGCCTTTGCACCCCTACTTTTTTCAGCCCATAGTTAACTCTCATTTAGGCCTATAGTTGGCCCATTTTTTGTTTGTTCTTTGTGATATTGTTTAGCCCATAGTTAGCCCTTTTTTGGTATTGTTATTTAAGGCGCATCTCTTATCCTCGTCAACTGTTGCCATCTCCAAATAAAAAAATTATAAAAAAAAAAAAAAATTAAAACTCAAGGTTTCATAATCTTCTACCTTGAGTTTGAGAGGATGTTATAGTATATTAAGGGATTTGATTTCAAAAATTTGTTATAATTGATTGTAATTTTCTATAAAAAGAGTTGCCAAATTGCCAATAAAAGGTGATGTGGTATTTTTGTGACCAAAAATATCAATTATAAAAATAACCACTCGCAATAGGACGAATCTTTGTAGGATACGGCTATAGAGAGGGTGTCGAACCTCAAGGACTGCAGGGGTTTTATTATCAAAATTCAAAAGATCAAAATTAACTTAATTAAAAAGGAGAATTGATTTGATTTTCTTTAAAAACTAAAGTGCATGAAAATAAAAGAGATTAAAAATAAGAGAGAGAGTGTAGGGTATTGACTTCACCTCTATCCGCACAACAATGGCTAATCATAATTAATCCCAGAAATTCATTTTATGCATGTTATAAATAAACAAGAAACTACCTTATTAAAGAATAAGCATAATCTATCTTCGGTTGGCACGGATCGTCCACCTAACCACTAAGATGCGGTACGACCCGTCTTTCCTAGGTATAAATTATCAAATTCTTTAATAGGATACATACAATCAATGAATAAGTGTAACCCATCTTCGGTTGGCACGGATTGTCTACCTAAATTACACTAAACTAGGGTGTAGTACAATCCGTCTTCCCTAGGCATGACCTATCAAATCCTATTGATCATATGTCAATTAAACCCATTGTATAACCATCATCCTCATAATCACAGAAAACAAGAATGATTTGAGATCAATAAAAGTAAAATACTTTCTAAGACAAGAGAATAATTTCACAAATATTGATTTTGGAATTTAAGAACAATTGCATTTAATAATTAAGAACATAAATCAATTGTAGCAATCCTCATAATTATACAATCAACATGCATAAATTGAAAATCTAGAAATTAAATACAATCAAACCATTGTGCTTGGAAAGGGCTACATCAATACCCCACGAAGGGGTTTAGCCGCTCATGATCTCCTAAGCTCCAAAGACAATTTACTGAATTTTGCTCTAAGAGGCGGTGTGTTTTTTCTCAATGCTTAGAGGCCTATTTATAGGGCTTAGGAGAGTCCTAGAAGCCCTAGTAATCCTATAAATTTCGGAGATTTAAGTCCAAGTCCAATTAGGATAAAGAAAACCTAAGTCCAAATCGGAATAGGATTCGCCCAGAATTGCGTTCCTATCTTGCGGGGAAATTTTGGCAATGCGACGCTCCGAATTAGGAAAATGCTATTTCACAATGATTTGTATAAATTTGAGTTAGCTTTCCAGTGCCGCTTGAATCACCTCAATCGGATATTTGAGCTGAAAGTTATGGCCAAAATACCGAGACGTATGCAGAATCCAAAATTGAATCCAATCCGATTTTGACTCCAATTTGAGAAATTCCGAATTAATCCTTTTCTTTATTTGATTTAAACTTAACCATGATTGGTTAAGTTTAACCATATCTTCTAGGTCTTCTCAAAGTGTGCTTTTAAGCCCAAAATCAATGGAATTAATTGCATCTTGATTTATATCCTGAAAACACAAAAACAAAACAAAATCAAACAAATAACAATGCTAAGGAATTAACATATGTAAATTAAGAGGCTTGAATGTGCAACATTCGACGCTTATCAAAAGGTATGTTGAAAAAACCCCCCTCCAAAGCCCTGTGAAACCCTAAGCCCCCCTTCCAGAGCGCCACCGCCTCAGGGGAGGAGGGATGCCCGTTGCCTGCATTCCTCCTCCCCTCGACCTCTCCGCTCCAGGTGCTAGTATTTTACTTGATGTCCCTAGTCCCGATGTCCCCTCTCTTCCCCCTCCTAGCCTCTCCTTTCCCCCTTTGCTTTTTCTTCGTTTTTGCCTATGGTCTTGCCGTTCCCAAGCCGCTTTCTTCCCCACCATCTCCATCTGCAGCGTTCCCTGCTTGGGTTGAAACGGGTTGGGTGCTGGATTGGCTTGCCTTCGACCAATCCTCCGTCCTCCACCTGGCTTCTCTCGACGCCTGCCCACCTCCTTGCTTCCCGATTTCGCCGTGCCCATCCCACCTTTTGCAAGGGTTCCGTTGATCTGACTGGGTTTGTTTTCGTTTCTTTCGGATTGTGCTTCTTTGCTTTCGTTCTTTGATTTTGCTTCATTGCTTCCCGGTTTTTGTTTTTAGGCTTGTTTCTATCTTTGGTGTTTTCTGTTCTATTGTTCTTGTGTTCTCTCTCGGTGGGTATTGCTTTTAGGAGTTTTCATTCAAACTCTCCCCCTCCCTGTTTGTTTGTGTGTGCCGCCGATCTCCTCAGCGCCCGCTTCGTCGCTCACCGCTCGTTGTCGGGTCTTTTCACGTGCCCCTCCCGCGCCAAGCATTTTGTACCACCTTCCGCGGCAGTTTCCGGCCAACTTGCGATCGGCCTCCTCCGGCTGCCGTGACCCGCTTTGTGTGTTTTTCGCATTTATTTCCCTGTATTTTTGTTTTCCTGTAATTTCTTTTCCTGTATTTGTTTTATTGTTCATTTTATTTCCCTGTATGGTTTTTTCTTTTTGCTTGTAATAAGGCTCTCTCCTTTTGCTTTGTTGCGCCCGGTTGCTGCCCGTTATTACTGGTCCAAACCCTTGGGTTGTGGATGCGAACTTTATCCTGGCCTTCGAGTCGAGGAGGATGAATATCGATTTGGAGGTTTTGCTCTCAAGGCCGAAGAATAAGTGCTACCTATGCATTAAATGGTGTCTGTTTGATGCAAATTTGATTTTTAACCTGATGATTAGTCATAGGTTAGCGGATGCTGTGTTATGGTTGATTTGGTCTGTTGTTGATGACTGTATCTTTAGCTTCGGCTATGATTTACTTCAGAACTTTTTGCTCTATTTTTTTTTTAAAAAAAAAGATTGTAATTTTCTATAATTAGATATATAAGCATTTTTCAACTTATTATCCGCAAAAAAAAAAAAAAAAAAAAATTCAAAAATTCAAAATGTGTAATGCTCTGATTTTTAATTTTTTTTGACATGTCTACACTAAGGAGGGGAGATTCGAACTAAAAAGGAAATTTGAGAATATAAAATAAAATTATACTTCCTCAAATCTGGTTTTCCTACCATAATTCAACATTTTACAGATATCATTTCTCTTAACACATCACACTTGAAAATTATTGAAAATATGATACCCCCATGTGCCCAATGTGCAAAACACACAAGAAAAAATAATGAGTGTCATCTACAAAGAATTTGTGAGTATGAACTTCTTATAATTTCTCATTCTTCTATAGTGAACTGATTTCATAGGTTTGGCTACCCCGAAGTATTTTTACATTAGAAGAGTTCTTCAAAGGCTTTCATTTTGTCACCAAAAACTTGCGTGATTATTGGTTTATATTTTATGAGGTTTGATATTTTAATACATGGTGCTACATAATTATTTTTAATTGGTGTTTACTATTGCACATCACCTATTCACCCCATTTAGGCGAGTGTTTGGGGACATCATCTTTTTTTTTTTTATAGAAGTTATTAAGGTACTTTGACATTTTATGTGAAAATGATCGATTTATTTTAAATAGCCAACTTTCCAATTACTTCTGCTAATTTTAGCAAACAAATGAATCATTAGAATTTCGAAGAGACATTTGAAAAACAGAATCTAAGTGCAACACTAGAAGACAACTAACATAAAAGATTAAAAAAAATAAAATTCTAAGGACAAAAGTTAGCTACTTGTTCTTTTAAGTTTTTAATATAGTAGACTTTTGCCTAGAATCACATATTAATTGTGTAAAAAAACTCTTCTAAAACCTTATACTCCTAGTAAAAGACATATATAACTTAAGCCATGTGTTATTTTATTAGAATATTTTCATATTTTAAAAAAGTTACAAATTGTAAAAAATTATTTGAATAAGAATATTTTTTTAAAGAATAAATCAACACAAAAACTAGAATATTTATATTTCAGGGGTCTCGAGCTATTCAACAGTGATAATGATTCAAGGATTTTCTCCAAATAAATATTTTATGTATTTGACTTCCAAATAAGAGAATGTTTAGAGTGGGAAGAAGATGGTGAATATGAAAATTAGGATAAAACTTATGTTGGTGATGATGAAATTGATTATCCTCGTAATACTTGAAGTGCATGCTAATGACCACACCCGTCTCTCTTCTTCTGATCTCACTCCACTAGCAACCAGCCTTCATCCCTTCCAACTTGATAATGAGAACATCACTCATATCCATCATTGCCTTGAAACCACAATTGAAGAATGTCTAAAAAAACTATATAAGATGATGTGTATTGGTAATTTGCTTTTTGAATGTCTTTTTGAGGACCTAATGCATCATAAAGATAATCCCCTCAACCTTTATAATATTAGGTTGGAGTGCATATACCAACGTCGCTTGGAATTTAAAGATGATTTCCTCCGCTACGCAGCATGTTTAGTAAACTACTATGCAAAGCATATCGAGAATGATTAAATGTCTATATCAAGAATTGATGAGCTCCAAGTCTAACAAAAGGTTCGAACTAGTTCTGTAGCTCTTGCTTCATTATAGAAATGCACACATCCACTTATGAAACACTTAACTTTTTTATTTATTTTCATCATATATAGGAATAGAAGGTTCATTTATATTTAATCTCCTTAAACTGGAACCTTTTTTGGGCAAAACGATCAAATTATCATTTGTGATACTTATTTCATTCAAACTACTATCTTATTGCATTTTACATATTCCATTATTTTTTTGTATTAAAATGGATGAAAAGTTGCGCATACGTGCATATCTCATGTTGAAATTCCTGTCCATTTTAATGTTAAAATCTAAATAAGGCTGTAAATAGCAACAAATGGTAGTTCTTAAAGACCCAAATGTCGGAAATTGAAGTTTGGAGATGTCTTTGCAAAAGATATTTCAATTTAAGGGATCAAGTATAATTTTTCCCTTTTTTTTTTTTTTACTCCTTTTATCCTCTACCACATTACAACTTGTTGCTCATTCCCCTTGTTAATTATTTTATATACACCAAGCTTGTCTCACTTCTTTAATTTGCATTTGTGGTTTCAGGGTGACTAAAATGACATTGTAGGTTGGTGAGCATATGGAAGCATAAATAGTTGGATTTTATGGATAATAATTCGTAGTTTTATTGCTCATTTTATTTGTTTTTCTTGAGTTATAACAATATAGATGTAGAGACATTTTTCCTTGATTTTGGGCTTGAATTATGGTTGTGGGAATGATTGACACCAAGATTGTGTTATTTGGAGTTGTTTGTGTTATTTGACTATATGTGAGTTGATTGAGACTACGGCCGTAATCGAGCCAAGTCGAGCTGAGTCAAACTTTAGGATTTTATAATTGACTCGTTTACGAAGACGTTTATTCGAGCCGAGCTATGAAATGTGCGTTCAAGCTTGGCTCATTTAAATTTCGGGAGCCCTCAACACCAGAGTCTCCAAAACTAACCAAGTAATACTGTGGTTTTTATCAATGGGTATCTTGTATATGAGATATTTTGTCAAGAGAGAAAAATTATTTACGGATAAACTCTTTATGCTTCTCCAAAATTTTGATTTGCTTTTAAAAAGCAAACCAGTTGGGGAGAGGAGCCTTTCATATATTTTCTCCATGGCATGGGCCACATTTTCCCAAGCTTGTTCATGGGATTTTATGTATATGTGAACCATATCAAATTCATGACAATTATTATAGCAAAAATTTAGCCACATTCTAGAAATTAGCCACATTCTAGAAAGTATGGGAAAAAATTGAGCCAGGAAAAGTCACAAACTATGGCCCTTGACTTGACTTGGACCACGAACAAAATCATAGCTAGCGTTGACTTTTGTTTTTCCTGAAGTTATTTTGGTAAAAAAAAAAAAAAAAAAATGCTAAGCAACGTTAATTCAAAGAATTTTAAAATCAATAAAAAGAGAATTAAATCCACCAAAAAAATATGTTTTTTATTTTTTTTTTATTTTTTTATAAGAATTCCGAATAATTAATATGAGTAGTTCTAATCTTTGATAGATATATATATATTAGGACGAAAATTATCTTAAAATAAGATAATTCTACCAAAATTCATTAATTCCGTTCTAAGTTTGCTTTCAGTTGAGGCTTATAATGAGATGATCAACATTCCGTCGATGATTTAAACTAAACGTTAGATCTCATTTTTACCTTCAAAATATGTGAGCTATCGCTACCATAAATATATGAATTTGAATTAAAATAACTACCTAAGAGTTTCACCCAAAAAAAAAAAAAAAAAAAGGGTAAATTAAAATATATGATCACTTTGCTCTACAAAAAGTTAAAAAGTTAAAATATAAATTATGTGTTTTATTCTTAGGGTTCGTTTGGAATTGTGTTTTCAATAAGTGTGATTTTAAAAATTGTGTTTTTGAAATCTCTGCTTTTTAAAATCGCAAAGAGGTTTGGTAAAACATGTTATTGTTGTTATTGTTGTTTTTTTTTTTTTAATCAAATATTTGTTATGCGAAATCATGATTTTTGTTTAAATTTGAACATTTTCAAATAAGCACTCTGTAGCTTGCTTATTGAAATCGCATAAACGCAGATTATTCTTATGAAATCATAATTCCAAACGCACCCTTAGCCTCTTAACTAACTTTTTAAAAATTGCATTAACATGTTTTGAAATTGCAAACTTCCAATTTGAAAACTAATTCACTTACATAATCATAAACAAGGTTTCTGTAAATTGAGTTTGAGAAATTTTTTATAATTCAATACTGATGTGTATTCAAAATATATATGATTTTTTCATACAACTTTAATATAGAACATATATAAGAGCCCCTTTTATTTCTATCAGGATGTCTACACATCAGGTAAAAACACCAAATATAATAGAGATAAAACAAC
>NC_081549.1:3564780-3599261 GCF_901000735.1 Corylus avellana | reverse complement strand
TCTTCAAAAGAAGCAAAGAGGAAAGACGTTGTGGCTTAGCTTCTTTAGTTGGTTTGCAGGAAATAAAGGATGAAAGGGTAAAACAAGGGAGAGAGCTAAGCTCTTTGCATTAAAATATATATATATATATATACATTGTTAAAAAAAAGAAAAAGAAAAAAAGAAAGTCAAGTTGCCCATATTATTTTGGTCATTCGTTGGCTTATTATTTGGTCTATTGTTGGTCTAGTTGTTGCCCCAGACACATCTTTTAGTTTTTGTGGTATTGTTTAAAACTCAGACCCATTTTAACTCACAACTGGTTCTCTTTTTTCAGCCCATACTTAACTCTCATTTAGGCCTATAGTTGGCCCATTTTTTGTTTGTTCATTGTGATATTGTTTAGCCCATAGTTAGCCCTTTTTTGGTATTGTTATTTAAGGCGCATCTCTTATCATCGTCAACCGTTGCATCTCCAAATAAAATAATAATAATAATAAATTCAAACTCAAGGTTTTATAATCTTCTACCTTGAGTTTGAGAGCATGTTAGAATATATTAAGAGATTTGATTTCAAAAATTTGTTATAATTGATTGTAATTTCCTAGAATTAGATATACAAGCATTTTCAACTTATTATCCACAAAAAAAAAAAAGAAAAAATCAAAAAAATCAAAAAAAAAGAAAAAAAAGAAAAAGTGTAATGCTTTGATTTTTTTTTTTTTTTGACATGTCCACACAAGAAGCGGAGGAAGATTTGAACTAGAGAGGAAATTTGACAATATAAAATAAAATTATATTTCCTCAAATCTGGTTTTCCTACCATAATTCAACATTTTACAAATATAAGTTCTCTTAACACATCACACATGAAAATTATTGAAAATATGATACCCCAATGTGCCCAATGTGCAAAACACACAAAAAAAAAAATATATTGAGTGTCATCTACAAAGAATTTGTAAGTAAGAACTTTTTATAATTTCTCATTCTTTTATAGTGAACTGATTTCATGAGTTTGACTACCTCAAAATATTTTTACATTTGAAGAGTCGTTCTTCAAAGGCTTTCATTTTGTCGTCAAAAACTTGCATGATTATTGGTTTATATTTTATGTGGTTTGATATTTTAATATATGGTGCTACATAATTATTTTTAATTGGTGTTTACTATTGCACATCACCTATTCACCCCATTTAGGCGAGTGTTTGGGGACATCATCTTTTTTTATAGAAGTTATTAAGGTACTTAGACATTTTATGTGAAAATGATCGATTTATTTGAAATAGCCAACTTTCCAATTACTTCTGCTAATTTTAACAAACAAATGAATCATTAGAATTTCGAAGAGACATTTGAAAACAGAATCTAAGTGCAACACTAGAAGACAACTAACATAAAAGATTAAAAAAAAAAAAAATTGTAAGGACAAAAGTTAGCTACTTGTTCTTTTAAGTTTTTAATATAGTAGACTTTTGCCTAGAATCACATATTAATTGTGTAAAAAAACTCTTCTAAAACCTTATACTCCTAGTAAAAGACATATAACTTGAGCCATGTGTTATTTTATTAGAATATTTTCATATTTTCAAAAAGTTACAAATTGTAAAAATTATTTTTGAATAAGAATATATATATATCAACCCAAAAACTAGAATATTTATATTTCAAGGGTCTCAAGCTATTCAACAGTGATAATGATTCAAGGGTTTTCTCCAAATAAATATATTATGTATTTGACTTCCAAATAAGAGAATGTTTAGAGTGGGAAGAAGATGGTGAATATGAAAATTAGGATAAAACTTATGTTGGTGATGATGGAATTGATTATCCTCGTAATACTTGAAGTGCATGCTAATGACCACACCCGTCTCTCTTCTTCTGATCTCACTCCACTAGCAACCAGCCTTCATCCCTTCCAACTTGATAATGAGAACATCACTCATATCCATCATTGCCTTGAAACCACAATTGAAGAATGTCTAAAAAAACTATATAAGATGATGTGTATTGGTAATTTGCTTTTTGAATGTCTTTTTGAGGACCTAATGCATCATAAAGATAATCCCCTCAACCTTTATAATATTAGGTTGGAGTGCATATACCAACGTCGCTTGGAATTTAAAGATGATTTCCTCCGCTACGCAGCATGTTTAGTAAACTACTATGCAAAGCATATCGAGAATGATTAAATGTCTATATCAAGAATTGATGAGCTCCAAGTCTAACAAAAGGTTCGAACTAGTTCTCTAGCTCTTGCTTCATTATAGAAATGCACACATGCACTTATGAAACACTTAACTTTTTTATTCATTTTCATCATATATAGGAATAGAAGGTTCATTTATATTTAATCTCCTTAAACTGGAACCTTTTTTGGGCAAAATGATCAAATTATCATTTGTTATACTTATTTCATTCAAACTACTATCTTATTGCATTTTACATATTCCATTATTTTTTTGTATTAAAATGGATGAAAAGTTGCGCATACGTGCATATCTCATGTTGAAATTCCTGTCCATTTTAATGTTAAAATCTAAATAAGGCTGTAAATAGCAACAAATGGTAGTTCTTAAAGACCCAAATGTCGGAAATTGAAGTTTGGAGATGTCTTTGCAAAAGATATTTCAATTTAAGGGATCAAGTATAATTTTTCCTTTTTTTTTTTTTTACTCCTTTTATCCTCTACCACATTACAACTTGTTGCTCATTCCCCTTGTTAATTATTTTATATACACCAAGCTTGTCTCACTTCTTTAATTTGCATTTGTGGTTTCAGGGTGACTAAAATGACATTGTAGGTTGGTGAGCATATGGAAGCATAAATAGTTGGATTTTATGGATAATAATTCGTAGTTTTATTGCTCATTTTATTTGTTTTTCTTGAGTTATAACAATATAGATGTAGAGACATTTTTCCTTGATTTTGGGCTTGAATTATGGTTGTGGGAATGATTGACACCAAGATTGTGTTATTTGGAGTTGTTTGTGTTATTTGACTATATGTGAGTTGATTGAGACTACGGCCGTAATCGAGCCAAGCCGAGCTTAGTCAAGCTTTAGGATTTTATAATTGACTCGTTTACGAAGACGTTTATTCGAGCCGAGCTATGAAATGTGCGTTCAAGCTTGGCTCATTTAAATTTCGGGAGCCCTCAACACCAGAGTTTCCAAAACTAACCAAGTAATACTGTGGTTTTTATCAATGGGTATCTTGTATATGAGATATTTTGTCAAGAGAGAAAAATTATTTACGGATAAACTCTTTATCCTTCTCCAAAATTTTGATTTGCTTTTAAAAAGCAAACCAGTTGGGGAGAGGAGCCTTTCATATATTTTCTCCATGGCATGGGCCACTTTTTCCCAAGCTTGTTCATGGGATTTTATGTATATGTGAACCATATCAAATTCATGACAATTATTATAGCAAAAATTTAGCCACATTCTAGAAATTAGCCACATTCTAGAAAGTATAGGAAAAAATTGAGCCAGGAAAAGTCACAAACTATGGCCCTTGACTTGACTTGGACCACGAGCAAAATCATAGCTAGCTTTGACTTTTGTTTTTCCTGAAGTTATTTTGGTAAAAAAAAAAATGCTAAGCAACGTTAATTCAAAGAATTTTAAAATCAATAAAAAGAGAATTAAATCCACCAAAAAAATATGTTTTTTTATTTTTTATTTTTATTTTTTATAAGAATTCCGAATAATTAATATGAGTAGTTCTAATCTTTAATAGATATAGATATTAGGACGAAAATTATCTTAAAATAAGATAATTCTACCAAAATTCATTAATTCCGTTCTAAGTTTGCTTTCAATTGAGGCTTATAATGAGATGATCAACATTCCGTCGATGATTTAAACTAAACGTTCGATCTCATTTTTACCTTCAAAATATGTGAGCTATCGCTACCATAAATATATGAATTTGAATTAAAATAACTACCTAAGAGTTTCACCCAAAAAAAAAAAAAGGGTAAATTAAAATATATGATCACTTCGCTCTACAAAAAGTTAAAAAGTTAAAATATAAATTATGCGTTTTATTCTTAGGGTTCGTTTGGAATTGCGTTTTCAATAAGTGTGATTTTAAAAATTATGTTTTTGAAATCTCTGCTTTTTAAAATCGTAAAGAGGTTTGATAAAACATGTTATTGTTGTTGTTGTTGTTTTTTTTTTTTTTAATCAAATATTTGTTATGCGAAATCATGATTTTTGTTTAAATTTGAACATTTTCAAATAAGCACTCTGTAGCTTGCTTATTGAAATCGCATAAACGCAGATTATTCTTATGAAATCGTAATTTCAAATGCACCCTTAGCCTCTTAACTACCTTTTTAAAAATTGCATTAACACGTTTTGAAATTGCAAACTTCCAATTTGAAAACTAATTCACTTACATAATCATAAACAAGGTTTCTGTAAATTGAGTTTGAGAAAATTTTTATAATTCAATACTGATGTGTATTCAAAATATATATGATTTTTTCATACAACTTTAATATAGAACATATATAAGAGCCCCTTTTATTTCTATCAGGATGTCTACACATCAGGTAAAAACACCAAATATAATAGAGATAAAACAACGCCTCTTTAATTCAAATCAATTATATAAACTTTTTCATTCCTTGCAACTAAATACCCACTACCAAACTCTCCATCCACCTAAACAATAACGCCTATAATTTGCGGTTAAAAACAAAGAGAGAGAAATTTAATTAGTTCTAGTTGTTGGAACAGTCTGCCACAGAGCTGAACCTCTTACGACGGCGCAACTCGCTCTTGATAATGCATGGAGAAGGAACCAGTGCTGTGGAAGAAGGACCTTCATAATAAAGCTTCCTGTTGTTGTCTCTCCCGATCGCGGCTTTGCACTTTTCAAGGTTGTCTGCGTCTGCGTCTGCGTTCGGAGGTTGGACATGAAGAACAGGTTTGCCAACGTTGTCGCCATTGACAGATTTGGTACGAGGGTAGTAGAAATCAGTGGGAAAGAAGTAATATTGAAGGGAACCCATTGAAGCTTTCTCAGAGAAATTAAGATTTCAACAAGCTTTGAGTCTTTAATCGGTGCTTTTCTTTTCTGGGTATATGAACATATTTATACACACAAAAAAAAAAAAAAAACGATCCGTGTAGGTCGAGGAAACCGTTCCCTTTTGTTTCCATTCGGAAGTAGAAGTCTCTTTCTTGCGCCGCGCGTTAAAGCAAAGAAAGTCATATGGGAAGGGCCGTGCCCTGTTTGGGGACTGAAGAGTCCGGTGGGAATTGGAGCATGTATGTATATATATTATGTATCACAACATTATATATATATATATATATATATATATATATATATATATATATATATGTATTTTGTTACTGATGCAATAGTTGTATATATATAAATTAGTCATGACCAAATTACAACCCACCCGTCCAATTTTGATGCTAATTGGTCAATGGTGGTTGGTCACAACAAATCAGCATCAATATATAGTAAATGAAAAATAGAAAACATATAACTCTAATCCCCATATTAACATGTGTCAATAAGTTGAAATGGAATTGTAAGTACTGTAATATTACTTATAATAAATTCTACGTATCCGACCTATGCCAACGATGGACGTACCCCTTTCCCTTCCTCAAATCGATTGTTAGAATCCGAACAATACCTACCTCAAGGCTTGGTGCCCGGTGGTTACATGCACCTACATGTAGCCATAGGCTAAACAACCATAGTTAGAGAACTAGCAACAGATTTCCTTTGATTTTTCTGAAGTTAAAAAAATAAAACTAATTTTTGTTTCCTTATCAAAATATATTTCACAATAACTTTAATTACGATTCTCCATATTATTAAAATCTTATTTTTTTACAAAATATAAATTCCTTACTTGCCCTCATATTTTTTACAAAATCTCAACACAATTCTCAATGAAAAACAAAAATATGAAAGAGGGGAGAGGAAAGAGAAATATTTAGGGAAACATTGTAACAACCCAAGTGTATTTGTTAAATTTAGGGAAACTGATGTGGGTGAGTTTTTGTGATTTTTTTGAAAAATTTCCTAAATATAGGTAAAGGAAGCAGCTTTAGAGTAGCTGCTATCTGCTGCTAGTGCTGCTCTAGGTATTAAAAGTAACAAAATGCTTTAATTTGGGTGACTTACCAACAAGTATTTTCATTTTATTTATTAAAGTTGATGTAGCATGGCTGCGTGGTTTTTCAACTAAAAATTTATTTTTATCCGTCAAATGATCGGAAGGACCACGCTACATCAGTTTTGGTGGATGAAATGAGAATTTGTGTCCAGTATGTCATTTGTTTATCCTAAAGTGAGAGTAGGAAGTGGAAAGATAGTTAATAATAAATAAGAAAAATTACCCCATACCTTCATTACCACATTTTATTAAATTATCAATTATTCCAAAAGCTCAAGGAAGAGGTAAATTTAATCACTTAACTATTACTTTAACACTCCCTTCACGTGTGAGCTTAAATTTCCTTTTAATAGGTGAAGCCCAACACGTGGAATTACCCCATTTTGTTAAATTACTAGTTATCTCAAAAGTTTAAGGAAGAGGTAAATTTAATCACTTAACTATTACTTTAACACTTCCCTCACGTTTGGGCTTAAACTTCATTTTAATAGGTGATGCCCAACACGTGGAATATTTAATTTAAATGAGGGGTAATTTGATGGAGTCAAGGTTCGATCCCATGACCTTTGGCTCATGTTAAATCATCACTTATCTCAAAAGGTTAAGCTGACAAGAAGATGTAAATTTAATCATTTAACCATTACTTTAACACATTTCTCATTCGATGAGAAAAAAAAAAAAAAAAGAAGCTATTATAAAGCAAACCAAAAAAGAAAAAAGAAGCAAATGTTAATATAATTTGAGTTAAAATAATATGTTAAGTAAAATTTCACTTGAAAAAAGTTAACCGGAGGTCCAATTGATTAACTTTTTTTTTTTTTTTCTTCTTTGTAAATTATGGGAATTGACCAAAACTTCAATGTTGGCAACCTGACCAAAAGTTCAAATCCATCTGTCACTTATAGGAAGGTTGCACGTTTAAAATTATGGCACACCATTTGTTAGGTGGGAGACGGAGCCGCATAAAAGTCCACACGGCAGGAACTCAAATCGAATATCTCGATCCCACCTTTTTTTTGACGAAAGTAAATCGAATATCCTACAAAATACCTTTTGGGTCGTTTTCATTTATTTTTCCGGAATGCAAATTAGAAAATTTAATTTTTTTTTTTTTAAAAAAAAATCTCCTAAATTAACAATAGTCCACATCATCAAACTATATATATATATATATATATAAAAGACATAAATTTTTTCTAAATTAGTCTGAAAAAAATATCTTTTAACCCATTTAACATAGTAACAAGTGTCTATAAACATTTAAAAGAAACATTAAATTTAGTGTAAGTTAGTAAACTGCTATTAATAACGTTAAGAATTTGATGGGTCTTTTAAATGTTATAGACATTTTGTATTATTTTAAATGAGTTGAAAAATATTTCATTCAAATTGATTTAGAGAAAAATTTAGTTCATAAAAAAAATGTCAAAAATATCACTTTTATATATATATATATTAAAAAAAAATGCAAACAAAAAGATGTAGAGTCACGTGATTTTTCGTTATTGTTTTTGTGGTAGAGAAAGATGTCACATGCTTGCTTGACCATCAAGCACAGCCGTCGATCTTCTTCTGTCTTTTTTTTTTCTTCTTCTTTCTATAAATACACGAGGAGCCGAGTGGGCTTGTAAGAGGCACATCAATACGACAAAGTTTTAAGGTACACTTTCTCTTCTTCTTCCACCTCTGTCGCAAACCAACTTCTTTCAACAACTTTCCGGCATGGCTGGCCTTCAGTACAACTTCTTCCCCACTGATTTCTTCTACCCTCGTCCTCAGTCTGCCGCCTTAGACGCCGCCGGCAAACCGGTTCTTCTTCGCCTCCAGCAAGACCCCGCCAAAGACGCCATCAATATCCACAATAAACTCGTCAAAGCTCACCCTTTGATGCACAAGAAAACGCAAGTTTTGGCCAAGGACCATGACGAAGCGGAAGCCCAAAATTGAGCGCTCGGAGACTTGTTCATCCCCATCACCATGGTGCATCCATGAACCGGAGCTTGAGTTCGTCCATTTCTTGGAAGAGAAAAATAAAAAATAAAAATGGTGGAATATTTAAATTCCTTTGTTTTTCCTTGCTCTATATATGTAATGTAAATAGTAAATCCCATCATGTACGTCAACAACAGGGTATGGTTGTATTCATGGTTATAAGGGAATACAATTTCTGTTTGCAAACTATGTTTACTTCCTCTTATTATTCGGAAAAGATTTTTCTTCTCAATTACTTTAATTTTTTCCGAAAATCTCCAATTTGATCTGGACATAATTTGGGATTTCTGGGAATATGTGCAGATGAAAGATATTAGGAATTAAACAAATTCGGACATTTTGTTTCATTTTTCAAGAGAATTATTGTCAACTTACATAATTAGGTAAAGAAAGAATATACAGAGCACTCTAGAAGCAGCATATGGGCTGCTTGATTGGAATATGCTACAATATGCCTCGAAAATAGGAAAATTTGGAGAAAAAAAAAAAGAAAAAAGGAAAAAGAAGAACCTAGTAGAATCTGTTAGGTGTCCAAGAGTCAAGATGAAAATTGGGGAAAACTACCCAACTGACTTTAGGGTTTGGTAGTTTAGGTCATTTATTGATAGTTACCAAAAGATGACTTGATGGGTAGTCAAACTATCTCCGCAATTTTGAGGGGTGTTCATCCACCCCCAAAATTCTGATGGGAGTAATCGACCATTCCCACTATGCTGCAAAGTGAGTTTTACTACTTTAAAAAGGATGACTTTCGAGGTGGTTCTATGAACACTTTAGGATGTTTAGCTATTCTTTTGAATTACTAAAAAGGTGGTCGAACACTCTCTCAAGGTTATAAGGTGGTTCAACCACGGACCACCATCTAATGAGTATGGTTAAGTTACTCTTAAAAGTCTTTGGGGTAGTTAAATCACTCACAAAACTCTTGAGGGTGTCGTCGACCATCCTCCTAACCTTAAGGGGGTTGGTGGTTTAGCTACCCCTTCAAGCCATTCATTTTTTTTTTTTTTTTCTCTATAGTTAAAGCATAAATTGGATATTTTAAGTAAGAAAAAAAAAAATTGAACAGGTAAGTCGCATGTTCAACTTTCCATCCAATTTAACTTCAAATGATAATAGATGGTTCCAATTGAAAGAAAATAATAATTTGAAAGCATGATCCTTTCACTTGATAAGAAATTTTGTTATTAGAATAACTAGAATGCCTCAACTACTTCATGTGGCATGTCTACTTACGGCATGAATTGACAAGTCATTTGTAAATAGGTCCCTGGAGGCCTGAACTATCATTTATCATAGCATAAGTAGACATACCACATGAAGTAGTTGAGGCATTCTAGCTATTCTAATAACAAAATTTCATGTCAAATCGCCACTCTAAAACTTTTAAAATTGTCAACTAACCTAATTTACGGAGTTTTAGGCATCTAGTAAAGTATTTTGAAAGTCAAATGTTTAAGGTATTAAAGGCTTTATTGTAATTTCCTTATAAACTCATGTGGAAGTTCACATTTTATAGAAATTGGTGTCACGTACTGCCATATTGTAGACCTAGTAATCCACATTTTTGTGACTAATGTAATAATTGTCACATTAGTTTGTAAATGTAATAAGTGTCATATGCACTGCCAAACAAGTGACGTAATAAGCAGTACTGCTGCATAGTGACGTAGTAAGTAGTACTGCTGCATGAACTATCTCCTCACTTTATAAGAAACCTGTAATAAGAGTTGTAGTATCCTACCAGTCATTTTTTAAATTTATTGTCCAAATCAACCACTAGACCTATTTCCTTTTTATGTATAGAGCCAATGAATCCATGGGACCTCTAATAAATCAAATATATATATATATATTTGAAAAATGAGATATCCGTCTTGATGCACCCGCACACCAAAAGAGAAAACAGAAGAACAGCCCTTCAAGCTTTGAAAAGTCTTTTGGAAAGGGCCCTTAATAGATCCAGAGGTTAGTTTACGTCTCTCAGCCATGTGGAACAAACTGCTGAGTCAGCTTATCAATATCTTAAACAAAATAATTAGTGTAAAATAATATTATATTTTCTCCTTTCTTGTCATTTTATTTGTGTTCTTCGTGTCTTGCCTGCGTCTTTTATATATATATATATATATATATACTTTGGTGGTGATTGTGATTGCACAAAAAGATGTAATTAGGTTCAAATTGCATATTTTAAAATAAGAAAATGATTGATGTCAATAATTTGCTCATATTTTTTTTATATTTTTTTACAAATTTAATATATCAACTATTAAATTTGTGGAGTCTACTCGTTGACTTATAAGTCCACAAATTTACTGATTGATTTATAAAATAAAATGAAAGAAACACGGACAAATTAGTAACACCAATTTTTTTTTTAAAAAAAAAAAAATTGCAAACTCAAACCGACCATAAATAGCACTTGTGTTTGTTGTTAACTCTTGGGCTTGTAATCACTAATCACATATGACAAACCCAAAGTCAATGCTATAAAACATTTCAATTAATTTGGAGAAAAAGAGAGATTACCTAAATTATATAGTTGTTTGATACAAAGTCCAAACCCTTGCCAATTTGGCACGCTCACTCTTGCATTGATTAAAATTGGGGGAGTAGCAGCTTAGCTTGACAGCTTCCCCTACTAATTCTTCCCTTTATTATTAGTTACAACTTTGACTTCTCCATCATCTCTTTCAACCCCAACCGTAATTTGTTGTTATAATTGGCTTTTCAAATTGAAAGCAATTCAATTCAGGCGGTATCATATATAGGGATACAGGTTTTCTGTTATTAAACTGCTTGAATTTATTAGAAAGAAGCTGTAGAGTTTGCTTATTTTGAGCAGGCGAGTTTCGCATCTTAGGCTATTCAGAGTAAATGGGTCCTGCGATTTTTTTTTTTTTTTTTAAAGTTGTCTAAATTTCGATAAAATTTGAGTAGCTCGTTTGGGTTTGCGATTTTTTTTCTTTCTATTTTTCTGAATTGAATTTAAAATTGCGAATATCGAGGAGAAAAAATAGTTGAGATTATGTTTGAGTTGTTTGAAAAATATAAAATTTTGAATAAAGTTCAAAAATTTTGAATTGATTTGAGTGTTAGTGGTGTCAAATCAACTAAAAAATAGAAAAAAGAAAGAGAAGACTTTGGAAGAATTGTCTTCGCAAACAAGCCTATATATTAATAACATAGAATCTCAATTCCATATAAAAAGGGCTATCCCCACATAAAGGAGGACTGCTCTGGCAGGTGGACTTCACAACCTAACTTAAAAAATTTAAGGGCAATACTAGGTGTTCTTCTAATGTTCTCCTGGTGTCCTCCCAACTGTGATATGACTTTTAAAATCACTGTTAAATTTGAAATTATCATTATTGACTTTTAATCTATTGGTGATTTAAAAAGGTATATCACAGTTGAGAGGATACCAAGAGAACACTAGAAGAACACCTAGCATTTTTCAAAATGTAAATAACGTGAGATTCATACAATTTAAATCATGATCATAGAATCCTTATTCTTTGAATGCTATTCACTATTCAGTCCCTTGGATCAACTTATTTTTTTATTTTTTTTTTTATAAGTAGATCAACTTATTTTTATTGTGGCCCTCGTTCAGATAAGGAAATATTCCAAAAAATTATCATCTAAGAATCATGGTGATTATGTAAACTAAAACAAATTAGGATCGTCCCTAGTTGATTTGAACAAGTGAATATTTATTTAGTTATATTAGAGAAGTATTTTTATCCTCTCAAAAAATAAAAAGACAAAAATACCCTTCAAATATAACTAATTGGATCATCTCCGGTTTAAATTCTCCTAATTGTGTAATTTTTTTTTTTTGACATATCTACACAAGGAAAGGGGGATGGGAGATTCGAACTAGTGACCTCCGCTTCATGAAGCGTGATTCGAACTAGAGAGATTACCTAATTGTGTACTCAATGAATTATTGATCCACTAAATGGGTCATCTCTTTGAGCCCAAATGGCCCAACTTTTTCTCTTCAGCGTAATGGACCTTATTTAGACACTTCTGATAGAAAAGAACTGTTGTATCAGTTTACATACACCACAAATAATGCATCTCCACTATATTTGTATACATTCTTCACAATATATGCTGACTTCAACGACAACAAGCCTTAATAATTCCAAACAAATAAAGAAAAGGGTATGCTCCTAACTCCTAAGAATCTTCATTGACTCAAAACTTGCATCTACATGCTACACTGCTGCATCCTAAATTGACAGAATCAATAACGGTCTGTTTGTTCTGCTGAAAAAGGTTGTTCCTGAGGAACATTCTCCTCGGACTTACGTAAATGATAAGGAAAATGGAGGCTTTCTGCTTTTACCTGACTGACAATTTATTTGGCTTGATTGGAAGCTGCTGCATTGTGTCCTTTCAACTCCCAATGGTTGGACTGACTGATTCAAAAGCTTGTACAAGAAGTTCAACTTTTCTTTTCCTTAGTGGGGTTAGTTTGGCTACAACCTGTTGAAGTGCATAATCAAGCATCCATTCCTCTGCTTTTTTTCTTTGATCCATGTCCAGATGCCTTAAATGAACTTTTTCTCCTTCTGGGTCCTGCTCCAAAGGCAGATATTGTGGCTTCCGTGGATTAAATTTCCTTACTTTTTCCAATCCCTTGATGAATCTATTAAGCAGGATCAACTTCTTCAGAATGCTCCATTTTCTTGGCATTTGCTGGTTAGATTTCTTTTCCACCTTCATTTCTGTCTTCTCTTCTTCTGGATCTGTTTTGCCGGATTTGGTGAAGCTGCTGTCTTTCTCAGAATCTTTGCAATTTGAGATGAATGGTTTCTCTGTGTCATCACCTTCCTCTTCTGGAAGAGGGATTTCATCAATCGCTTCTTCTATCAGCTTAATGGCTTCAATACTGTTATCCATATCCATTTCAGAGACATTCTGACAAGAATTGGAAGTGCTTGTTTCAGGCAATGAGTTGGAATCAGAATCATCCACTTCTTGTTCTTCTTTACCTGCTTCATCAAGTTGTGGGTTGGCTCCATCTTTTGCTGCAATGCCTGATGCCATGTGATTATACACCAAGTGCCACAGCTTCATGTTTTTCTTTTTTTCCAACCAGGCCTTATTTGCTACACTGTTAATTGCTTTTGATTCCACATAATTTTCTGAGTTTGGTATACCATACCTATCAGATTGTTCACAAGGTGCACTGACTAAAATGGTATTCTCTGAATCTTTGCATTCTGATTCAGAACCATGGTTGCAGAGTTCTGAACTTGAACTAACTCCTATGGAGACTTTTCCATTCTCTCGAACTACTTCATCACAGGTGCTTACAATGCCCTCTGGTGAACAACTAATGATGGAATCAGGTTGATTATCAGCAAGAATGAATTTATCGTCCACCCTATCAAGATTGATGGCAATAATTTGCTTTTCCTCCCAGTCTTCGTTGGTAATTTCCTGTTCTGCTTTAATGCAACTACATTCCAAACTGGTTTCTCTGAGCTCAGAAAATTTCAGTGGAGGAGTCTGCTGTTCTTCTCTGCTTTGAATTGAGGAACCATTACAGGCTTGAAGGGGATTTGCTTGAGTGCAAACTGCTGCATTGGACATCTGGGCAGTTTCAATTTCTGGCAGAGGAAGAATTTTCTCAAAAGCTTCAACAAGAAGTACTACTTTTCGTTTTTGAGCTGGAGCTAGCTTAGAAATGACCTGTTGAAGTGCATTATCAAGCATCCATTCCTCAGCGTTTTTTCTGCTGTCTGTTGTTTGGTGCCTCAGATTGACCTTTTCTGCTTCCGGATCAGGCTTCAAGGACAGATATTGTGGCTTCCGGGGGTTGAAATTCCTCACCTTCTCCAATGCCTTGACAAATCTCTTGAGCAGGATTAAGCTTTTCAGTTTGCTCCAGCTTTTGGGCCTTCTCTTGTCAGATTTCTCTTCTTTGGGAGTACTAATACTATCACCTTCCTGCAATGTTTCTTCTGCATTTTCTACCATATTGTCTTTAGCAGGCTCACTGGAAGCTGAGATGCTCCATTCCACACCCTTAACTTGGTCTGAACTTCTTCTGCTTGTTATTGATTGATCATCAGAAGATTGGTCATGAAATTCTTGCAGAAGGATTTCATCAAAAGCTTCTTGTACCAGCTTAATGGCATCAAGCTGGGTGAGCTCATTCTTTTGGTGGTCTGCTTCAGAAAGACCCTCAGAAGAACCACAGTTGTTGGTATCTTCCACTTGTTCTTCACTTTCCAATCCATCTAGAGGAATCTTGTTTTCGACTTTTCGGCCGATATCTACTAATGCATGCTTATATATTGAGTGCCACACTTTGATATACTTCTGATTTTTAGACTGCATTTTGTGTTCTACATCATTTCCATTTACAGAGAAATCCCCGCCTGCTTTTTCTTTAACATTATGAAACATTTCCTTTGCCTGAATTCCTTTCTTCATATTCAGAGAGCGTTTGCCTTTACGAAATTGACTCTCTCGTTTCATGCTCATCTGGGTCTTCAACAAGCGCCGCCTCATAGAAACAAAGCGCTTCAATGGAGGTGAAGCATTGTGGTGATGACCATGAAGAGAGCAATAACTATAAGGACAAATCTTTTCAGGCTGAAGCTCCAAGGAGCCTGGGATTTTGGAATCCTTGAGAGTTGAAGAACAGGTAGCCTTAGATATTTCAGAACATTTCCTCATGGAAGGCTTGTTTGATTTGAAAGTTCCCATTTTTGTTAAGACTTTCACAGGCTTCAAACTCGATGACCTTTTCATAATTCTCACAGATTTATTACCAGAAAAGGCAGATTTTGGCTTTGGATCACTTAATTTTTTCCTATTTTGGCGATGATTGCTACTAAAACTGGATTCGGAATTATGGGGACTTGCCTGATAGCCAGATTCCACGCTTCTTGTGGATGAACTTGCCTGCTTGATTGATCTTGACTTCTTCACTTTCCTCTGCAACTCAGTCCCTTCAGAGCTTTTGCTCATCAAATTCCTCTTGAATTTCATGCTAGACATTCTTGTCAAACTCTGCCCAGGCTTCAAACTTGATCTCCTTGACGACATTGTCATTGAATTCTGCCCAGAAGAAGCAATATTTGGTATCAGAAAATTTTGAAGGATACCCTTTACTCGAATTATTGCAACCAAAACTAATTAAATTCAGAAAATTACAAGAAATACTTGCCTGCAAACTTTCCTTCCTTGCATCTGAACTGTTTGTGGCCTTCATATAATTCGGCGATGCATCTGATAACTGCCGTAATTTTGATCGTCTTGTGGATGATGATCTTAGGCTTGGCAATCTTGAGAGCTTGATTGATCTGAATTTCTTCAGCTTCCTCTTTGGCTCTGTTCCTCCCCTGTCACTGCTGTCCTGATTCTGATAAAAAGACGACTCGTTGGATACTGACATCATCTCAGATTCTGCAGAACTCGTACAATCACAATGAGCACCAGCTTCAAGATTGTTAGAATTCGTTTCTGGAATAAAAACAAAGAGAGTTTTGAATATGGGAATGTTATAAAGGCTGGAGCTTTTCTTTTCCCTTATCACTTTTGGAAGAAAAAGCAAAAGAAAGCCCTCTGGGATGACCCAAAAACCAGAGAATTCAAAGCTTGTAGTTGGCTCTACTGACTGGTCTTCTTCTTCTTCTTCTTCTTCTTCTTCTTCCAGCTTGATTCAAATTTCAGCTCTGACTTGGCCCGTTAACAAGTTTGAATACCGTTGAGAAAGGGACGTGGAGATACCTTGACTTGTACACAGAAATAGTGGTAATGACTTGGCCTTCCAGATTCATTGACTCTTAAATCCTATTTCTTCTATCATTTGGAAAGCTAATTTTAGAAGAAAATTCAAGTATTTTGGGAATTATTTTACCTTATGGAAAATTCAAAAGCCTGTGTAAATAATAATCAATACCAGCTATATCAGCTAACATATATATATATATATGGAATAAGTACGATGTAACTATAAGATCATTCTTGTCCACAAAACTTGTTTATTGAGAAGATGCTATGAAAGTTGTGAGAAAGATATTATATGATGATCCAATAACATGCTCCCATGATTTTCTTTTAGCGTATATTATGTTCCTGGTTGTTGGGACCGTGTCAATGCTGTCCACCGCTACATATTCCCACGTGGGTAGGACACAAGAATTTTCGCAAAGGGAAGAATATCACTTGACAACCAATTAAATCACTAAAAAAAAAAAAAAAAAACCGACCCATAGTAGGTTCCAGGCATAAAAAAAATTTGTCTGTCATTATGGTAGAGACGATAAAGGAGATTGCGTATGAAAATGCACTTGTAACGGAAATGAAAAAAGCTCGAAAATCAATGATTGGGCAACTACTAGAAACGTGATTCGCCGAAATTTTACTACAAATCTAAAATTGATTGGGACAATAATATTCAAAATTATTGTTTTTAATAGCCGAAAAAACTATTTTGTGTCATAAATAATATTTAGATCGTAGAGATTCTAAATTGTATCTTTCACATTGTAATGAGGAAGCAATTTTACTCATTTAATTGTTATATCAACGGGGAGAATACGTTATAAAAATAAAAAAATATTCAAATGTTAATATTGACGGTGAGATTAGAGAATAGAGATTGATAGTTGGCATGGACCATCGCAAGAGAGACATAAAACGCGTTGACGACCAAAAGTTTGCTGACTGTGGGACCCGAAAAAATTCCTAGCGCAATTCGGGGGATGAGAGGGCCCCGGATCCTTTAAGATCTACTAACCTTTTTGAACGACTGTCAAGCATGGGCCCAATAGGATTATTCCTTATAGTAATAGCTCTTCTTCTTTTTCTTTTTTTCTTTTTTTTTTTTTCTTTTTTCCTTTTCAATTTCCTTACTGAAATAGATTTCTTTTCTTTTCTTTTTCAGAAATAGATTTCTTAGGCCAACCACCCTGTTGAAATATTTTATATTTTTTAAATTATGTCTATTAATATTTTCCTTAACAAGTTATTTCTCTTTCTGTTAGGATATCTTTATTTTTCGCTATTATATTTCATTGTAAGGTTTATTCTCTTCCTTAATTAGTTTAGGTCTACTTTAGAGTTTCTTGGTTATTACTCATTGTCTCTCTGTAAATAAAGAGTTATGTAAGATTATTTAATATAATGAATATACAATATGTAGCTCACACATGTATCTCTGCTTCCGCTCTCTTTTATTTCTCTTTGTTATTTTATTATTTTATATTTTAATATATATTTCAACACACCCAAATAAATAAAGTAAAGAAATATTTTATATTTTTTAAATTATGTCTATTAATATTTTCCTTAACAAGTTATTTCTCTTTCTGTTAGGATATCTTTATTTTTCGCTATTATATTTCATTGTAAGGTTTATTCTCTTCCTTAATTAGTTTAGGTCTACTTTAGAGTTTCTTGGTTATTACTCATTGTCTCTCTGTAAATAAAGAGTTATGTAAGATTATTTAATATAATGAATATACAATATGTAGCTCACACATGTATCTCTGCTTCCGCTCTCTTTTATTTCTCTTTGTTATTTTATTATTTTATATTTTAATATATATTTCAACACACCCAAATAAATAAAGTAAAGAAAAATTTTATATTAAAAAAAAAAAAAGCTTTTATGCATGTCATCAATTATAAATTCATAACTTTCATTCTTTCTTTTGAAAATCACAACAAAAGTCACTTTCATAAACCCAATTGTAACTATCCCCTTCAAATACATATAATTAATTACTCTTACGCCAATTGAAAGGCCCATCTATTATAAACAAAACTATTTTGAAAATCTTGCCAACACAAACTTTGATTCTAGTTTTAAACAGAATTATTTTGGATATTTGGATAAGATTTTTTCCACGTAATTCCCCGTCACATTTATTTATTATTATCTCGCAAAGCTTACCTAAACTACCATCTCATTAAATTCAATTAGATTTTGAAAATGACCAAAAATCTAAAAAGGAATCTAGCAAACAACCTTCAATTAAATTCATTTAAACTAATTAATAGCAAACAGCCTCCAATCAATTGAAAAAGGCCCACTCACTAACACATCATTTGGAGGAAGAAGTTTTTTTTATTTTTATTTTTTAATAATTTGACAATTCTCCATAATTTAGAGTAGACAACAGATAGCCACTGTACTTTTAAATTTGGGCCCGTTAAAATTTATGTGAACGAGTGAAGTCATTTGCCTCCTCTAGTCAACCCCTCCCTCCTCCCTCCGCCACTTACACATGGTTGTAGTTAGTGGTTATTGGCTAAAACTGTTAACTGCAACCGTCTAAGGACTTTGCTTACGGAGTTAGCGATTATTTTATAACCTGCGGTTAGTGGTTATTCAAACCAATAACCAACAATTTTATAACTTTTTATTTTTATTTTTATGGGCTTTTTGAGGTGTTTTGAGCCTTTTTGTGCCTATTTGTTGAGCTGATTTTAAATAGTTTTAGGTCAAAGTGTTCCAAAAAACAATAAAGATGATGAAACCCTATTTCTAACTCGTATTTAAAATAACACCGTTTTGGTGTTAAACACCAAAACAACATCGTTTTAATGTTATATTTTTAATATAAAGTATAAAATATAAGGGTAGGCGGTTTTCCTACCTCTAAAATCACTTACCACCCCACCTTAGACCATTAGCATTTTTTATAACTATCTATCAAAGCGGTTGTGTGATTAGCGGTTTATAACAGTTATAACCACCCCCGTTTGTACACCCTTACAGCCACTTTTATACCCTTACAGCCACTTTTATATGATCATAATCTACAAAAGCAAAAGAAGAAGAATAAGAAAGGAAAGCAAAAGAGGAAAAACAAATAAAAGGCTTATGGCATGGGCCATGGCCTATGGCCCATGGCTCGTAAGTAACCTTCGGTCTGCTTGTTTTCTGCTCAAGTTTTGCGGAGCAACATGGAATATTGGAATGTGAACAGGGGAATGGTCCAGTAATAGAAGCTACGGCCCACAGCCCATTTATACAACTTTTTTTTCCTTATACGTAACAAAAAGCGCTTTCTTTTACTCAACAACTTGGGTACCCGAGCGTGTTCGTCAGTTTCCCAAAATAGAAATTTCCAACAAGAACCCAATCAAACAGCTTTGTCCGGAAGCGCGCCATTTTCTTCCTTATCTTCCTTCTCGGTTGTTGTACCCATTACTTCGTCATATGCTTTATCCGATTCTTCACTCTAAAGTCGGCGTCACCCTATCGGTATCTTTATCTCTTCCCGGATCTCGATGCTTTCTAGAAATCAATTTCCCTGGTATATTAATTACTCTCACATGCCTCATCCTTTTCAAATTCTGTAATTGTAGCCTTTCTGTTTTCTCTGGGATTTCTTTTCCGGGTTTGTTCTTTGTTTTGGTCGGTTTGAGAGTTTTGGGTTCTGATTTGGAAACCCACTTGGCTGTTGATTTTTTATTGTGGTTCTGGTTGGGGGATTTGAGTTGGAAATTTGTGTTTTTTCTGTCTGGGTTTATGTGGGATTTTGAAGCACCGTTGGAATTTTGAACGATGGGTTGTTTTTAATCAAGTTTTTCTGGATGAGAATCTGATCTCTGGAGCTTTGAGGGTTTCAACGGTTATGGGAATTTTGGGGCTCTGAACCGGAACCTATTGGGTTGTTGACTTGCCGAGCTGGTCCTGGTTGGAAGTTAAGAGGATTTGTGATCAGAAGTATGCGCTTTGGCATTTGGTTCAGGATCAACAGCTTGGCATTGCTACTTTTATCCATTTCTTAAAATTTAGTCGGTGCAATTACTTCTTTTTGTTGATTTTGGTAAGAACTTTTATCAGAATTACTGATATATTATAGATTGCAACAATAGTTTATTCTTAATATATTTTCCTAAATCTTTCGAGCTAAAGTATTGAAGAGAAATCAGTTTATTCAGTTTGAGGTTGAATTGGTTTCTCATTGATTTCGTATTTAGTTCTTGGGAGCTATCCAATTTAAGTTTGCGGCGAGAACCCATTTTTCATTATCATCTTACGCATTCTGCAAAAGTCAGCCTTTTCTTCTTAAATCTTGAGGTAATTTTTTAAATTTAGGTTGTTTGGTTTCCGTCTAGATCATAATTTATTAGAACTCAATAGATTTTTCTTTTTTTGCTCTTTTTCTTCAGCTTTGTACATTAAGCATATTGAGCTGTGGACATAACCAATCATTTAAACAAACACCTGTATATTAACCAAGATATGGATATTAGTAATGAGGCCAGTGTTGATCCTTTTTCAATTGGACCTTCAACCATTATTGGTCGAACAATAGCTTTCAGAATTTTATTCTGCAAGTCCATGTCCCATTTGAGGTATCAAATACTTCATGTGTTTTTGGATCTAATCTATAGATTTAAGGACTTTATGGCACCCATGGTAGCATGGTTACACCCCCGAAACCCACAAGGAATATTGGCAATGGTGACAATAATCGCATTTTTATTGAAACGATATACAAATGTAAAACAGAGGGCTGAAATGGCTTATCGGAGGAATTTTTGGAGAAATATGATGAGAACTGCATTGACCTATGAGGAATGGGCTCATGCTGCGAAGATGCTAGATAAAGAGACCCCAAAACTGAATGAATCAGACCTGTATGATGAAGAACTTGTGAGAAACAAGGTTCAAGAACTCCGCCATCGCCGCCAAGAGAGATCCCTGAGGGATATTATTTTTTGCATGCGAGCTGATCTTATCAGAAATCTCGGTAATATGTGCAATCCTGAACTTCACAAGGGTAGGCTTCACGTGCCGAAGCTCATAAAGGAGTACATAGATGAGGTCTCAACTCAGTTGAGAATGGTTTGTGATTCAGATTCAGAGGAGCTATCATTAGAAGAGAAGCTTGCTTTCATGCATGAAACGAGGCATGCCTTTGGGAGGACAGCTTTGCTTTTGAGTGGGGGTGCTTCCCTTGGATCTTTTCACGTCGGTGTGGTTAGAACACTGGTTGAGCATAAGCTTGTGCCCAGAATAATTGCTGGCTCTAGTGTAGGATCTATTATGTGTGCTGTGGTTGCCACTAGGTCTTGGCCTGAGCTACAGAGTTTTTTTGAAGATTCTTTGCACTCCTTGCAGTTTTTTGATCAGATAGGTGGGATTTTTACTGTAGTGAAGAGGGTCATGACACAAGGGGCTGTTCACGAGATCAGGCAGTTGCAAATGATGTTGAGGCATCTAACAAGTAACCTTACATTTCAAGAAGCTTATGATATGACAGGTCGAATTCTTGGGATAACGGTTTGCTCCCCAAGGAAGCATGAGCCACCTAGATGCCTTAATTACTTGACTTCACCTCATGTTGTTGTATGGAGTGCAGTGACTGCTTCTTGTGCATTTCCTGGACTCTTCGAGGCTCAGGAGCTGATGGCAAAGGATAGAAGTGGAGAGATCGTTCCTTATCATCCACCATTTAACTTGGATCCCGAGGAGGGCTCTGGTACTCATGTGCGACGGTGGAGAGATGGCAGCCTGGAGATTGATTTGCCTATGATGCAATTGAAAGAACTGTTCAATGTGAATCATTTTATTGTCAGTCAGGCAAATCCTCATATAGCACCATTGTTGAGGATGAAAGAATTTGTGAGAGCTTATGGAGGCAACTTCGCTGCCAAGGTATGTATATATGGTACTGGAACTTCAATCCGTTTGATCTATATTATACTTGGCTGATTTACTAAAGAAGCAAGAATAAATGAACAATGTGCATGAGTTTGGACTAAAGTTTCAGATTTTGACCGTCCAGCTATCAGTTATCAGGTTTTTTTTTTTTGTTTTTTTGTTTTGAACATCATCAGGATTGAATCTTTGTTTTTATCCTTGTGGCTGTGATTGAATGAGTCATTGCTACTTGGAACCAGCAGACGAAGCTTTCTGAAGATGCATGGTTGAAAAGTTTTGTTAAGATAATCATGCCTTTCTCGCTTCGTCTTTTCTTTATCATTTCCATTTTTTTCCCTTTTTAAAATTTTTTTTTTTTTCTTTCTAATTTAGATGTTTAAGAGTTTAGTTTTGTTCTTTAGGCATTCTCTCGTTTTCTTCCTTATACTAGCGTGGCATCCTTTCTTTCTTTCTTTCTTTTATGGGGTCATTAATAGTTGGCAGCTGGTGAAACATGATCTCTTGCAATTTATGGTGAATAGCTGGTTAAAATTTGTGGGATTCTTCATTTGAGTTGATAGTTGATGCACAAGGCTTACAGTTTATGGTCTAAAAGAAAGGAAAAAAAAAAATTATGTTGCCAAGTAGGTTAGGTTGAGTCACAAATATATTATAAAGGGCACAGGGATTTATTTATGTGCGGTGCACAGAGGAGTCTGTACACTTGGTTGGAATGTCATAGCAATTGCACTTGAGTGGAATAACCTACACTTGAGCGGAATGTAATAGCAGTAGAGATGCATGTTAATTTGAACCACCTAATGCCAAGCCACATCTTAAGTGGACACCAGCTCAAATACGCTGTTATGTATTTCAGTAACAGAGTTTTTGCATCTTTTCCTGACCTTTGTGAATTGAAAATTAATCTTCTTAATGTTTAATTGTGTAGCTTGCTCATCTTGTGGAGATGGAGGTGAAACATAGATGCAACCAGATAATGGAACTTGGTTTCCCTTTAGGGGGTATTGCTCAGTTGTTTGCTCAAGATTGGGAGGGTGATGTCACTGTTGTTATGCCTGCCACACTCGCTCAGGTAGATGCAAAGAAAATGTTTAAATTTCGGATAGGCATATTCAATCTTAGTGACAAGAAACTTTCTCAAAAGGTTTTTTTTTTTAATTAAAAGTTCAAATGTCAAAATGAAATTGTTGAATACTTGCAATATAGGCATTAGATCTTAGCTTGAAAATTATGCGTTTCAGCAATTGGAAAATTCTTACAATGGTGATTGACCAGCAACTATTTTCTCCTGCTTGTGATTCTTGTACCAGTACTCAAAAATGATACAAAACATATCATATGTGGAGCTTCAAAAGGCAGCAAACCAAGGGAGAAGGTGTACTTGGGAGAAGCTCTCGGCCATAAAAGCAAACTGCGGGATCGAGCTTGCTCTTGATGAGTGTGTTGCAATTCTCAACCACATGCGTAGACTAAAAAGGAGTGCCGAGAGAGCTGCTGCTTCTTCTCTTGGCCTAGCTAGCACAGCGAAATTCAGTGCTTCCAGACGAATTCCTTCTTGGAATTGCATTGCGCGAGAGAATTCCACTGGCTCCCTTGAAGACCTTCAAGATGTCGCTTCCTCGTACCATCAAGGAGTTGGTGGATCCACTGGAGGAGGACCTTCTGGTAAAAATTTTCGAAACCACCGTAACTTGCATGATGGAAGTGACAGTGAGTCTGAAAGTGTTGATTTAAATTCTTGGACGAGGTCTGGCGGGCCCTTGATGAGAACTACTTCAGCTGAAAAGTTTATTCACTTTGTCCAAAATTTGGACGTCGATGCGGAACTAAACAGAGGCTTAATGGCTAATCCTAACTCAATTACTCTTCAAATAGTAGGCAACAATCAATATTATCATAATCCAATGGTGACAACACCAGATAGAAACCCTGAAGTCCCAGACTTTGATCAGAGGGATCTTGGCAATAGAGTTTCCAGTAATGGTTCCAGTAGTGGTTCCAGCATAATGGTGACTGAAGGTGATCTTTTGCAGCCTGAAAGGACCCATAATGGGATTGTGTTTAATGTTGTTAAGAAAGAAGATTTAACAGTGTCAACTAGGAGCCACGATGCGGAAAGTTACAGCAGTGACATTCCTGAATGCATGCAACTCGATTGTCTTGAGAAGGAGACTGATGCTAGCTCTGCATCTGAATATGGCGATGACATTGTTGCTACAACAAACAGTCTAAATGTTCCAGATTCTACTTCTGGGGATCACTCTGGCATAGATGATGGCAGCAGTCAACATGTTGTCGATGGTTAATTTTGAGAACCATTATGTTTCAATGATTTTTCCATGTTGTTGAAGTTCTCTTGTTGCCAATGAACTGCAGGACTATGAGTTCAAGAAGAGATTAGAAGTAAAGGTTACATATACAGCTTAAAGTTTTAAATAGAAGCAGCCCAATGTGCTTTGCAAGTAATTTGGCAAGAAAGTTACTTGATTCTGGATTTTCTGCAAACAGCATGGATTTGATTTTGTAATCGAATCATGCATATAAACACCATGTTTTGATGCTGTCATTCCTATTTTATCAACAAATGAAATAGAAGTAATATAACCCAGATGTAGTTTACCAAATGATAGTTGTGCTGTTTTTATTATCAGGGATGCTAATAAGACATTGTCTCTTTCACAAATCTGGATTAAATGCTGTTTATACATGCTGCTTTGGCACTACAAACTAGTGTCACATAATCTTCTCAGATAGGACAGGAATGGGATGAACTGATTCTCATATAGCTGAAAGAGGAACTGTGAAGTTTTTGATTTCTCTATAATCATACCTACTCGAAATGGAAGCAAGATTTTCTAACTCAAACTCAATTTTTTTCTAAATTCATGTTTGGCAATTTTTTAAACTCAACTAAAAAATTTTCAACCCAATTAATAAAAATTATAAATAAAAATTGAAAATAAATAAATAAATAAATTTATGGTGGCTAGAACACCCCAGGTGGTAGCTGGATTACCCTTAAAAGTCTGAGGGTGACCGATCCACCCCCCAGGAGAGGATCGGCCTCCCTCGAATGCCAAAGCTAATCGGCCACCTCCACCCCGTCTAATTTGGGGGTGGTAAACCACCCACAAGTAACGGCTAGGGGTGGCCGAACCACCCCCATTAGCTTCGAGGGTGGTTAATCCACGCACTAGAGGTGGATCAACCATGCCCAAGTAGCCGTTGGGGGTGGCTCAACCACCCCCAAGTAGTTTTTGGGATGGCTGAGCCACCCCAAAATCGTTGTTGGGGGTGGCTCGACCACCCCCATTAGTTTCGGGGTGGCCGATCCACCCCTGGTGGTGACTCAGCCACCTTTAGACACTTGGGGGTGGCTGATCCACCCCTCAGTGGTAGTTTGGCCACCTTTAGGGGGTGATTCAAAATTGCCCCTAATTTTTTTTTAAAAAAAAAATTAATTTTTTTTATTTTAATAATTTTTTTAATTATATGTATTTTTATAATTTTTACTTAATTTTATTAATTACCATCCAAACATAATCTTAACTCTTTTTTCTCATTGATATTTACACTAAAAAAACAACTCAAAAATGAATTGAGTTCAAAACCAAAAAATGGCATTCCCAAACAAGGTGGCATGCTTATTGTGTGGTAAATAAATTGAATCTCCTGATGTATGTTGGTAACATGAAAATGTGAATCCTCTTCCTCTGTCTATAAAAGTATTAAGTGCATATCTTGTTTGTAGAGTTTGATGCTTTCTGGTGTGGCTATATTTATTGTTTTTTAAAGCCGGCAAAGAGGGATTAAAAAAAAATAAAATGAAGAAAGAAAAAATGATCCATGACCAACTTCACATGGCTTATCTTTCCACAAAACATATATAAGAAACTGCTTAACCTTTTCGTACATTTCATTTGCTGCTGAAAGTGCTCAACTACTAATGCTTGTCGTGGGAAGGTGATAAAAGAGTAGTTGGAAGTCTTGAATTGAATTGTTATTAGCCCACCAACCCATGTGTTTTTTCACACCCAACTAAAGTAGTATAAAACCAGTGCTTTTCCACAAGGATTACCTTAGCAATTTGACATACGAGTTCATGAGAAAATTCCCAACTTAATGTCATCCTGGGTTTACCAACCAACATAAACCTTGTCCTTTATTAATTTTTCTTTTAATTTAATTGTTTCCCTATTTTCAAAGAACATTTTTTGAATAGTTCTACATGTTTGAAAAGTTCTACATGTCATCATGTACAAGAACTAAAGTGTTGGTAGGGGGCCATCATGGCCTGCAATGGGTTTTCAAAAGGGAAGTTATATATAATAATACTATATAGATTAATCTTCACCTCATCTTCAACTTTGACGCTGGAAATAAGAAATCTTGGTGCCATTCCACTGTAGAGAGAGTAATGAATCTTATCATGATGTTCTCATTATTTGTGTACCGTTTAAGCCGACCTACTGTCCACACAAAAACCATAATGGAGACACACCCACATGGAATTGAACAGAGAATTAATGAATCTTCGCATTCACCAGCCACTTTCTTTCTGCAGTTGCTAATCGGAGAAAGAACAACTGGGAAAAGCAGGGCATTGGGGGCCATGGCATAAAACAAACACAAAGGAGTGGATACCGAGGAGTCAAACACCATCTCCCCTTCCTTTCTCCATGAAAAAAATTTGTCAAAAAAATCTCCTTGTTAATTTGGTGTAGCGGTGCCCAACATTGGCCACTGTGAGCTGCGGGTGATTGGCCAGTGGGTGTGGGCTGTCACATGTAATGCTCATTGGTGGTGACAAAGACAAGTGGATGTCCAGTTGTATTTTTATTTTTCTCAGATGTCTCCGCGTGCTAAACCTTTAACGCGTGCTGCTATCCGCCGGCGCTAAAGCTGATTCCAACTTGCCCAAATTGCGGAATTTCAGACCAAAAAAAAAATAAAACAAAATCGTAACACTCAAAACAATTAATTATTTGGTTCAGTTAGATTAGCAATTAATTAATTTATTTGAGCGTTACATTAATCCATTTGTAGATTAATTTTGATTACCAAAAAAAAAAATAATAATCAATGATCGATTGAGCATGCCACATCAACCAGGTGTCAGGAGAATACAAAATTGCGTTTCTCATTAATTAATAATGTGTTATATTAGATAAATCAATTAAAGTTAGGTGACTTTTGTTTGACATGTCAGGTAATAGCAGTGTGTTCCACTTGACATATTTAGTTTAAAATTCAGATTATTAGTTTTTTTTTTTTTTAAAGAGAGAAAGAGAGTTGACATGTACGTTTCTTAGGGGTGACAATTCATATTCGCGTGATGGGTTTGGGTCGAATCGAGTCATTGGTATAAGATTATATAAGTCAACCATAACTTAACCCAGTTTGATTAAAACATATCAGATCATTCATCCCTAACCCACCAATTTCGTGTCGATTTTTTGAGTAGTGTCAACAATTTTCAACCATAAATATCGCGTGTCAAATTTAGGTCATGTCAATCATACTCAATCTAATTAAATTAAACGGGTCAGACCTTTTGAGCCAAAGACTTGTTCTCCTTGTGAAATTGCAGGTGAATTTCTTGGACATAAGGGACATCTTAACTTTTTGTTAAGATAATTCAAGTTCCCCACATGTAGAAAATTTGACTTTTTGATCTCTCTCCTTAGTCAAACCTTTTGCTTTATGATTGGAAAGGCCGAAAGGGTGAGGCAAAGATAGGGCACTCTTTCATATTTCTTGTTAAAGTAACACAGTACTTGAATAATGGGAACACTTATATTATTATTAGCATGCGTGTTGATTGGGAAGTTTAAGAAAAAAAAAAAAAAAAAGTCTTTTTGATAATACTAATTAATTATTTTTCTTTATTAATTAGTTTGACATTGATTGCAGGAATGCACCGCAAAAGTAATCTTTATTAAATCAGACTCTAGAAGAAGCTCAATTTTAATTAAATCAATAAAAATGCATGACATTTATGTTTTATAGTGTTAATAGAGAGAGGCAAGATTAGGGTTCATACTCTAGCGTAAAACTGTACATAACTTGATATATACGTAAGCTAATTATAAATATGATATTTCGTACCCATACCCTACGGATTGGACTGCGAATGTGTGTCATCTCCAGCACTTTTGTTCTTATCATCTTTGCTACTCTTATTACTAGCATTCATACCTAGATCTAGATCCATGGTACGTACCCTGCAAATCTCAAAGATGTTGTAAAATGGGTTGTAAAATGGGTTTATATATATATATATATATATATATATAAGTTATGGATGAATATGGGTTCGGTCGATGTCGGTAGGGGCATTTTTGCTATTAAACCGTAAAAATCAGTTAAGTTGATTAATTAACCGATTTCATACTAATAAGGAATAGTTTCGGTTTTCGGTTAATTATTGATTACAAGTTTTTATGTTTAGATTTATCAACTTCCTTGTAATAACTACATAAACAGTAAAGCATTTACTTTATAAATGAAAAGAAAAAAATAAATCTATGGAACACGGGTTAAAAGGATAACAACAAATCAATAGAATAAAACAATAAGGACACCTACTAGGTAAAATTCGAAATTCAATTGAAAAACTGGTTAAGTCGATCAATTGTCGGTTAACCAATGAAAAACAATTTCTACCGCGTATGGAACTGAACCGAAGTCGAGACATTATTTTTATTCTGCCAGCCAACCGCTGAAAGTCGCTTGTTGATCGGTGGCAGGCGGTAAACAATTAATCTGTCCACCCCTAAGAAAAGATAGTTTAAATCATAACTTATCTCAAAAGCTTATACTAAAAAAAAATTATATATTTAATCGCTTAATTATTATTCTAACACTCTCCTCGCCCAAACACATGAAATAGCTAATTGAAATAGAAAGTGAATAGGGAAGACAATGTTTAAATTTAAGACTTTTATTTTGATATCATGTTAAATCAACGGTAATTATCTTAAAAATATAAGTCAATAAAAATAATTATTATTATTTAACTTATATTCTAAGTCAAAAAAATAAAGTGTGACTATAGGATTTGGACGAGGGAAAGGGACGCGGGCTTTACACGGCATTAATTGTGACTCGAGGCCTAGCCGTATTAGAAAGGAAGTTGTGGGGTCCAAAAATGAATACCTATTTAGGGTTGAAGAAAAAACCAGAATGGCGTGTGGAAGATTGTCACGAATCCTACGTAAAAGAAGGTCAAAAAGAAAAAAAAAATGAGAGCGAAGGGAAAATGAAAAGCTAGAGTTGGCCCTTTGGAAGGATCTATGCAATTGCCTTAGAGGTCAAAAAAGCTTCCTTTTGAAGGATCAATGCAATTGCCCTAGAGGTCAAAAAGCTTCTTTAGGCAGTTTCTTTTGCTAAGGAATAATGCTTTCATATTATACCACTTCTCATTGTACGGTTGTAATAGTGCTTAACTGCTTATTAGCCTTTCAATCAGACAATTTTTGATATGATAAATGGTTAGGGTTGATGGATTTGACTTGTTTAATTAAATGTGTGAGGTTATGATTGACTTATATAATCTTGTAACCTTGCTTCGACACGATTTAAACTCGACACGAGACATAATGACTGGTAATTTTTGACATAATATGTGAACTCGACACGAACTCAATACAAAATTAGAGGATTATGGTTAAGGGATTTGATCGGTTTAATTAAATGGGTCGGATTATGGCTGACTTATATAGTCTTATACACTTGTTTCGACATGATTTGAACTCAACACGCGAACACGAATTTTCACCCCTAGTAAAAATCTCAATGATATAAACGTTTTCTAGCTTCACTTGTGTAATATGTAGAGTTACTCTTTGTTAAATAACAACTTATCTTAAAAGTTCATTCTAATAGGAACAGTAAATTTAATTATCAATTAATATTTTAATATTATTCTTTTTTATACAACGTTTTTAAAAGTTTTAGTGGATTAGAATAAATAAATTTTAATTAATTAATTAATTTTTTTTTTTTTTTTTTTCTGCTGTAGAGATAAGAAATTGAGAAATGCAATGAACGTGTATTGATGCAAATCTTATTCGACTTGATTATGTCGGCCCGTCTTCTTAGATAATTGTATTCCCTCTGGCGCTACCTAGAATATACCTGCCAATGATTAATTCGTCAACAAGCCAACCAACCTTCTTCTGCCTCATCATTGACATTGTTCATCATATGCATCTCAGATTTCCCAATCTTACGGAAATTAAACAAATACACCATCGTAGAAGGAAATAACATGCAGCATAAACCGAACGGAATTATGCTATTGTAGGAGCAGGGACGGAATCAGAAAGGTTGATTGGAGGGTCAAAGTATATGAAGAGAAGGAAAAGTAGAGGCGAGGGGGAGTGGACCAAAAAATTTGTTGAGCAGGAAGGGGCCAATGGGTTATATATATATATATATATATATATATATATATTACTATCTAATTTTTTATTTTTTTTTTGAGGAATTGGGGGGCCAAAAAATTTTTTGGGCACGGACCAAGGGGCTTTAAATAATTTTTTTTTTTATTACCTAAAATATTTTTTCTAATAAATTGGGAGAGGCCATGCCATGGTCCCCCTAATTCCGTTACTGTATACTATATAAAATTGTTTCATTTAAATAAATTTTAAATTGTTAGGTCACCTACTCAAAATATTGAATCTTATATAAAATTTCTTACAATAATTATCTAAACTAGTAACAATTTAGACAACCAAAAATATATATATTTTTCTCTATTTTTGGAGAAAATTATGTAAGTTTTCTTAACACAAGAAATACTACAATCATTATATGTCACATCTTATGCCTTTACAATCATATGTCTTTACCTTGTCGGCATACCTTGTCCTAATATCAAGGCCAAAGAAAGGGTGTTCACGAATTGAGACAGGGTGTAAAATCCTAGAATGCTGTTCAACTGTTCATAGATTGAGATCCTCTGTAATATCTCTAATTTTGCAATTTGGATTTTGCAACGTTTAGTCAAATCTTAAAATTCTCTCTTACCTCAACCAACGTCATTAGTTCTTACCACCACTACTAGCCTCTCACCACCGCCTGGGTGGTTTGCCACCCCTTTGATTGGTGATGACATCATCAATTTTAGGACTGTTAAGTGAGCGAAGCGAAGTGTCTCGCGGCTCGCATAAGCTTGGCTTGAATATTAAATGAAGCGTTTCGTGAACACGAATTCTGGCTCGAATATTAAATGAAGCTAGCTCGGCTCAACTCGACTAAGCTCGTGAGCAGCTCGTATAAGGCTCGAATTGGTAATTATTCACATAATTTCTCATATTAATATTAAAAATTGATGATTTTTTTTTTTTTTTTTTCTAATAGCATCATTTTATATAAAATGAAGCATATCCTTTCTCTTTGAAACCAAGTGCCTTGTTGTATTGACTCGAGCTCCATACTTCACTAGCCAAACTAAGCAAATGCTCATATGCAAGCTGGCTTCTTGAGCCGTTTAAGAGTACTTGAAGTTTAAATTTATAACAAAAAAATAAATTAAATAAATTAAATTAGATATAAGAGCCAGCTCGTGAACTGACTCGGCTCGGCTCGATTTATTATGAGCTCGAACTCGATTTTTTGACTCGTCCTTAAGCTCGGCTAGAGCTCGAGTTCAAGTAAAATTTAAACAAGCCGAGCCCAAATAAGGAAAGCTCGTTCAAGCTCGGCTCGTTTACACCCCTAATCAGTTTAGCCCTCTTTTTCATCCTACTTTGTCTCATCTCTCACCTCTCGCCTCAACTACCACCCCAAGAACAACGGAACAGGATCATCTCCAGTCCATTATGGACTGGAGAATATTCAGTTCATAGTTAAAAGAAATCTTATGGTCACAAATGGGACACATTTTTCACTAATAAAAATAATAATAATATATTATTTTAAATTAATAAAAAAATTAAAAAAGAAGAATTGGGCCACCATAGGGGTGACCACCCCATTGGGTAAGAGGCTGACCAAGGGTGGCCGAACCACCCCATGTCCGGGGCCGAACCCCAAGGAGCCTTGGGGTGGCTCACCCCCCCTAGGCTAAGGGGGTGGCCAAAAGCCACCCACTGGCCCCAAAGGTGTTCGAAGCTTAGGGACCCAGTAAAAAAAAAAAAAAAAAGTGTTGGCCTTGGGAGGTGGTTCGACCACCTCCCAAGGAATATCAGGTGAAGGTTCAGCCACCTCCCGAGGGTCCTAGGTGGCAGCCACCCTTGGCCCCTAACAGAAATGCGTTATTTTCGGTTCTTGTTGGCCCCTTTGTCAGATAGGAATTGTGTGGAAATACATGGCCTATGAGGTAACTTGGCCGACTATTGAGGCTCAAGAGCCACCCACACTTGCACCAAAAAATGGAAGTTGGCCGATGCCGCTTCTTTTCTTATTTTTTATTAATTTGTTTTTTAATTTAAAATAATATTTTATTATTATTTTTATTAGTGGGATATGGGTCCTATTTGTGGCCATAGAATTTCTGAAAAGAAATTCTAGCTATGAACTAGATATTTTCCTGTCTATAATGGATTAGAGAGGATCCTGTTCCAAGAACAACAATCCCACCACCGAGTCCTCACCCATCTTCAAAGAAATATAGGAAATTGTGCATGCACTACTCGTGGAGGTCCGAGTCAAAAATCGGGAAGTTGGAGCACCACTTGGTGGTGGAGTTGGAATTGCACTTGAGCAAGGAGAGCAAGGGGATGGCGGTGCTTAAGACAAGCTTGGTGGCGACGGAAAGCATGACAGTCGAGTCGGAGGTGTCGCATTTGGGCTAAGGTCAGTGGTACATTCTCAAAAGCTTAAGGCAATCATTTTTGTCGCCAAACCATCTCTTGAAGGTAACCAAACCACCTCAGTTGCCAAAAAGAATGATTCGTCTATCCTAAAAGACCAGTTGAAGGTGACCAACCACCTTATACTCTATCTAGTGTGCATTAAGTTGATAAAGTACTTGGTGATCATTTCACACTACTAGACGATAAGAATCACTTGGAGTGTTTTTAGATTTTATTTAGTAAGGATGATGTAACTCTTAAAATCATCATTGACATTGTGATTGATCACTATTGAATTTTGATCATATGGTAATTTTAAAAGTCACCTCATTTTTTGAGAGATAAGAGAGAGACTTATAGAATTACGCTTGAGAGTAGGCTACACAACAAGCGTAATGTTATCATTCACATTATCTCACGTTTTGTATATTCTATCAATGGTGGATAAGTTATATTTGATCAAGGATCAATATTCTCTTGAAATCCACTTAAAAATAAAAATAAAAATAAAAAATCTTGAAATCATATGTATTTCATAGAGTCCATTTTATCGTAATGTTGTCTAAAACATCTTTTTTACAGTATTAAATAGAAATTTGACATCTTAGGGAAAAAAAAATCAAATACAATGAAAATGAAAACACTCTATCTTTAATTCAAATCAATCATATTTATTTTTTCATTCATTCTAACTCAACACCCACCGGTCACCAAGCGTTTGGTAAAATTCTGCTAGGATTTCTTCTCCTAGCAGAGAGCGCTACCTAGAGACCTCTTCCTACTTGGTTTTACTTCCCCTTCCCTCCCTGCCTCTTCCCTCCCCCTCTTTTTCCCCTTTGCTTGTCTTTGTTTTATGTTTGTTTGTTTGTTTTTGGCACACTTTGTGGGTTCTGTTCTTGGGAGATTCACTCAAACTATCCCCAGTTTTTAAGTGCACATCTGATCTCCTCTTGCTCGCTTTGTCGTCCACCATCCATTGCCGGGTCTGTTATTGTGCCCCCCACCGCATTTCACTGGCTCTATTCGCTTCCAACGCCAGCTTCGATTTTCAGCAAGCCCGCGATTAGCCTTTCTTTCAGTTGTCGTCATCCACCTAGTGTACTCCTGTTTTTTGGTTTTTTTGCTTTCATGTTGTTTTGTTGCTTGTAATAAGTCTCTGTTCTTTTGTTGATCCGTGAGGTATTTGCTTATGGTCCAAACCCTTGGGTTGTGGATGAGATCTATATTCTGGCTTTCGGGTCGAGGAGGAAGAGTTTCGACATGGGGGTTTTCTACTCCTAGGTCGAGGAATAAGAACTACTTATGCATTGGAATGAGTCTGTCTGGAACAGATCTGTTGTTATATCTGAATATTAGTTATGGGTTAGCGGATCTTGTTTGAGATTGGGATGGTTATATCTTTGACGTCATCTTCGATGTTTTGTAACCTTGTAGCTTCGGCTATGGTTACTTCAGAGCTTTTTGCTCTATATTGTAAGAGCTTTATGCTCTCGTATTATCTTTGAATGAATGTGACTGGAATGTTTTCCTCTTCAAAAAAAAAAAAAAAAAAAAACTCACCGGTCACCACCAAACCCCCCACCCACATCGAAGCCCCAATACCAGAGTCTTTCTATTGGAGGGTGTAAAACACTCAATTTACAGCATGACCTAATTGAAATTATTCTCATTGATCATATAAATTTTTTCAAATCTCAATTATTATTTTTAAAATAAACAAGTAATATCGATATTTATTCCTTTTAAAATACAAACAAATATGGTAAATATTGAATTGGAGAGGATCCTATTCCAAAAACAAAATCTTAGCTATTTAATTTGAAAAAAAAAAAAATTGATATTTTAAAATAATTTTAGAAGAATACAATCCGTTATTCTCCTCATCAAGTA
>NC_081549.1:3550694-3564680 GCF_901000735.1 Corylus avellana | reverse complement strand
TGGGGGTGGCGAAACCACCCCCATGGCCTATGGGGGTAGCTTGGCCGGCCATTGAGGGTGGCTCAAGCCACCCCTACCCAAAATGAGGGTGGCCAGCCACCCCCTTCTTTTTTCTTATTTTTTTTATTAATTTGTTTTTTAATTTAAAATAATATTTTTTTATTATTTTTATTAGTGGGATATGGGTCCTATTTGTGGCCATAGAATTTCTGAAAAGAAATTCTAGCTATGAACTGGATATTCTCTTGTCTATAATGGATTGGAGAGAATCCTGTTCCAAGAACAACAATCCCACCACCGAGTCCTCACCCATCTTCAAAGAAATATAGGAAATTGTGCATGCACTACTCGTGGAGGTCCGAATCAAAAATTGGGAAGTTGGAGCACCGCTTGGTGGTGGAGTTGGAATTGCACTTGAGCAAGGAGAGCAAGGGGATGTCGGTGCTTAAGACAAGCTTGGTGGCGACGGAAAGCATGACAGTCGAGTCGGAGGTGTCGCATTTGGGCTAAGGTCAGTGGTACATTCTCAAAAGCTTAAGGCAATCATTTTTGTCGCCAAACCATCTCTTGAAGGTAACCAAACCACCTTAGTTGCCAAAAAGAATGATTCGTCTATCCTAAAAGACCAGTTGAAGGTGACCAACCACCTTATACTCTATCTAGTGTGCATTAAGTTGATAAAGTACTTGGTGATCATTTCACACTACTAGACGATAAGAATCACTTGGAGTGTTTTTAGATTTTATTTAGTAAGGATGATGTAACTCTTAAAATCATCATTGACATTGTGATTGATCACTATTGAATTTTGATCATATGGTAATTTTAAAAGTCACCTCATTTTTTGAGAGATAAGAGAGAGACTTATAGAATTACGCTTGAGAGTAGGCTACACAACAAGCGTAATGTTATCATTCACATTATCTCACGTTTTGTATATTCTATCAATGGTGGATAAGTTATATTTGATCAAGGATCAATATTCTCTTGAAATCCACTTAAAAATAAAAATAAAAATAAAAAATCTTGAAATCATATGTATTTCATAGAGTCCATTTTATCGTAATGTTGTCTAAAACTCTTTTTTACAGAATTAAATAGAAATTTGACATCTTAGGGAAAAAAAAATCAAATACAATGAAAATGAAAATACTCTATCTTTAATTCAAATCAATCATATTTATTTTTTCATTCATTCTAACTCAACACCCACCGGTCACCAAGCGTTTGGTAAAATTCTGCTAGGATTTCTTCTCCTAGCAGAGAGCGCTACCTAGAGACCTCTTCCTACTTGGTTTTACTTCCCCTTCCCTCCCTGCCTCTTCCCTCCCCCTCTTTTTCCCCTTTGCTTGTCTTTGTTTTCTGTTTGTTTGTTTGTTTTTGGCACACTTTGTGGGTTCTGTTCTTGGGAGATTCACTCAAACTATCCCCAGTTTTTAAGTGCACATCTGATCTCCTCTTGCTCGCTTTGTCGTCCACCATCCATTGCCGGGTCTGTTATTGTGCCCCCCACCGCATTTCACTGGCTCTATTCGCTTCCAACGCCAGCTTCGATTTTCAGCAAGCCCGCGATTAGCCTTTCTTTCAGTTGTCGTCATCCACCTAGTGTACTCCTGTTTTTTGGTTTTTTTGCTTTCATGTTGTTTTGTTGCTTGTAATAAGTCTCTGTTCTCTTGTTGATCCGTGAGGTATTTGCTTATGGTCCAAACCCTTGGGTTGTGGATGAGATCTATATTCTGGCTTTCGGGTCGAGGAGGAAGAGTTTCGACATGGGGGTTTTCTACTCCTAGGTCGAGGAATAAGAACTACTTATGCATTGGAATGAGTCTGTCTGGAACAGATCTGTTGTTATATCTGAATATTAGTTATGGGTTAGCGGATCTTGTTTGAGATTGGGATGGTTATATCTTTGACGTCATCTTCGATGTTTTGTAACCTTGTAGCTTCGGCTATGGTTACTTCAGAGCTTTTTGCTCTATATTGTAAGAGCTTTATGCTCTCGTATTATCTTTGAATGAATGTGACTGGAATGTTTTCCTCTTCAAAAAAAAAAAAAAAAAAAAACTCACCGGTCACCACCAAACCCCCCACCCACATCGAAGCCCCAATACCAGAGTCTTTCTATTGGAGGGTGTAAAACACTCAATTTACAGCATGACCTAATTGAAATTATTCTCATTGATCATATAAATTTTTTCAAATCTCAATTATTATTTTTAAAATAAACAAGTAATATCGATATTTATTCCTTTTAAAATACAAACAAATATGGTAAATATTGAATTGGAGAGGATCCTATTCCAAAAACAAAATCTTAGCTATTTAATTTGAAAAAAAAAAAAAATTGATATTTTAAAATAATTTTAGAAGAATACAATCCGTTATTCTCCTCATCAAGTAATAATGGTTTTGCCAAAAAAAAAAAGGGTAATAGCCGTTGGAAAGGATCACAAGTCAAAAGGGAAAATCTAAGATCTACCAATCACAGTGAACTTCAACTAATCGCCCGTTGGCTTCGGGAATCCATTATCGCCTAATTGGGTGGAGGATCCAAGATTAGAAAATCTTAATAATCTCTTAAGCGGTCCACTCATCAATAACCGTGATTCCCGAACCACTAAACGCATGCCACGTTTCATGATACACCAAAAATCTGAACACACGAAAGATAAATCAGGAAGACTACAATAAAGACAAATAGCTTTCGCAATAAATCGAGTTTCACAGTAGAAGCACTCTTCTTGAGGTCCCCCCCGCTGGTCGCGACTCATTACCCAACCATTCTGGGAATCCGAACCCACAACCAAACAAAGTGGCTAAAGTCACGAACCAAGTCCCACACCATTAAATTCTATCTCAAAAATATTTTTAGTTTTTTTATTTATTTTATGTGTTAATTTTTATAAATACTACTAATATTTCTACATGTCAAATTTTCAGCATTTTTATCTGGTGACTGGTATATTCACATTCATTATACTAAAAACAAAAGAAAAGAAAATGTTGGAAAGATAATTTTTTTTTTTTTAATAAACAAAAAAAAAAAAAAGTTGCGGTGTACGTTCAGGTGCTATCCAAGGATACTATTGTCAGCGTACGTTCGATAATCTCCATCCATACGTCTTCTACTACAGATAAGAGCGTAAGTCCGACAACCCTAATGTATGTCCGATCTAAAAGTTTAAATCTCAAAATGCCCCTCTACTTATTCTTATTGCCATATTAGTTTGTGCGTAATTTATTTTTTATTTATTATAATTATTTTTTTTTGTGTGTAAAAGTTATTCCATATACGTTAAGGATTGAACCAAAAAGTATTCCATATATTAGAGTAAAATATTTGGAGTACGACTAAAAGCGCAATCTACAAGTCTCCAAATTACGTATATATAGGCTCCCTATTAAAAAGCTCAATAACGAAGCTTCGTGGAAGTTGCCATGGCACTACCAGATTTTCTGCTTTTTAACCCCCCGACCTTCCACCCTCCTTCCACTCAATCCTCTCTTCTTCCTCTCTTTCTCTCTCTGCTTTCCTTTTCAACTATTCCTTTGCTTTTTTTGCTCTGTGATTTTTGCCATGAAGATCGCTCAGATCAACCCAAAAAACATCAATCTCAACCCCAAACGCCTCTTTGGGTCCAAGAAGAGCCGGTCCTCCCCGTCCAGGGAGGACCCATCTTCGTTCGGCTCCGTTGCGTCGTCGTCTTCTTCCTCCAGTTCCGACGCCTCCACGTCAAACGAAAAGCCACGTTCAGGCCGCGGGGTTGCGGATCGCGGGACACCGAGGAGCGTTTTGCCCGGAGCGTCGGGTGACTGGTCCGATTCCTCGGCCGATATCCAGTCGGAACCGGTGCAAGCGATGGAGCATGGAGTGGTGACGAGGAAAGAGCTGGAGGCTCTTCTGAGCCGGCTCGGGGTGGAGCCTCCTAGCGAGGAGGAGCTGATGATGGTGCTGAGAGAGGTGGGTGGGGACGGCGAGGGATGCATAAGCCTCGAGGCGCTGCTGAGCCGGGTGGGCTCAGGCTGCGACTCAGAGCTGCGCGAGGCCTTCAACTTCTTCGACGCGGACCACGACGGTCGGATCACAGCCGAGGAGCTCTTGGGGGTCTTCACGGCCATTGGCGACGAACGGTGCTCGTTAGAGGACTGCAGGCGCATGATAGCCGGGGTGGACAAGAACGGAGACGGGTTCGTGTGCTTCGAGGATTTCTCTCGTATGATGGGGCTGCAGAGATGATCTCTGATCAAGTGATGATGTGGCTCCTGATGATTAAAAAAAAGCAACTGAAGTCCTTTGTGTTCTACTACTTTCCTTTTTCTTTTGGACTTTAGGGGGATTTGGTTGTGTGGTTTTCACTTTTCTAGGGGTGAGATCTGTAAGGAAATTGAAGCATGAAGATGGCAATTTCTGGATCAATCGGACGGCTATTATTGTTTAGTTGAGCAGTCGTGTTGCACTTTACGTATATATGTATGAGGAAAAAAAAAAAAGATCGAATGAAATCGTCTTCACCATATGTTGTAGTGTTGCATTTAAAATTGATTTTGATTGGGTAGTGCATTAAATATTGGATTGTATAATTATACGTAATAAATCTCCGGTGTGTATAAATACATTCCGTAAGCTCCGTCATCATTTGTATTTTAGTGGTTAGACAACGTTCTGTCTCGTGAATTATTTGTATTTTAGTGCAAAGACAAACAAAAGCGCACTTGATTTTAACATCCGATCAACCATGGGCAAATGAGTACGGCTTTCGAGGAAACTTCTTGGACTTTTTTATTTATTTATTTATTTATTTTTGACATGCACAAGTAAGCAGTAAGTAGGGCAGAAAAATTAACTAATAACTTTCACTTCATTAAGTGCGATCCTTAACTTTTTATTATACGTTATGGTCACATTTTTTTAATAAAAAAGCATGAATATATATCAATTTAATAGATTAATTTTTTTTTTGCCATGAGTAACGACCATGCCAAGGGAAACATTTGCCGACCACCACCCATGTCATGACAACTTCGTCTATTGCACACTCAAGCGAGACAATCCATATTGAAAGGGTGCGGCAAGTCAGGAGTAAGCAGTCCATACTTTAGATGTCAATCGTCCAAGCGGTGTAGTTCGTATTTATAGGATGTTGGACGCTCAGGGGTAGGCAGTCTGTACTGGTAGCTTGTGTCCCCAATTGAATGGTGCCACAGGGTATGAATTACTAGCCCAATTGGAAGGTGCCGTGTGGCCCAAATCACTACACCCCCTTCCTATAAGAGGAGTGCTTAAGGCTGGCAATTTTGACACGACCCTCGAACCCGAGACAAACACGACACAAAGTTAACTGGTTTTGGGTTTGACCTAAATGGGTTCGGGTCATAATTGAGTCATTCGTTTATTTTTGCGTGTCTGGCAGGTCAACTCGCAAGTTAAGCGGGTGACCTGCCAGACCCTTTTTTAAAAAAAAAATTAATTAATTAATTAAATTAAAAAACCCTAAACTAGCCTAACCGGCCCTAACCCTAACGTAAACTCTCATCTCTCTTCACTCTATCAGCGATTCAACCGTACCTCTCTCTCTCTCTCTCTCTCTCTCTCTCTCACTCTCTCATATCTGATTCTCTAAATCTCTGCGCCTTTTTCTCCCTCTGGTGGTCATCTTAACCTAGCAGTCACGCTGATGATCACATCATCGTCTCCCTCTCTCTCACATTGCCGGCAGTCAAAACAACTTCGTGTTGTTTTGTTTTTGCAAGATTCTCTCACATCGCTAGCGGTCAAAACAACTTCGGGTCAGACTTCAAGGGTGCGAGTTCATGAAGGTTCACGAAGCGTACACCACGCTCTTAGATCCGGAGAGACGTGCCGATTACGATCACGATCACGTGCTTTACAGTAGGTGGCAGACGGTGAATTATCCCGTGGCAATGTCAATGAGTACGGCTACTACCCATTATAACTTGTGGCCTAATCAAATATTGACACGTGGCATTATAACCATGAGTACTCAGATGTCAATGAGTACGGCTAAGTAGGTGCCATTATAATGGGTCGCTGGCAGTCAAAACAACTTCGTGTTGTTTTGTTTTTGCAAGATTCTCTCACATCGCTAGCGGTCAAAACAACTTCGGGTCAGACTTCAAGGGTGCGAGTTCATGAAGGTTCACGAAGCGTACACCACGCTCTTAGATCCGGAGAGACGTGCCGATTACGATCACGATCACGTGCTTTACAGTAGGTGGCAGACGGTGAATTATCCCGTGGCAATGTCAATGAGTACGGCTACTACCCATTATAACTTGTGGCCTAATCAAATATTGACACGTGGCATTATAACCATGAGTACTCAGATGTCAATGAGTACGGCTAAGTAGGTGCCATTATAATGGGTCGCTGGCAGTCAAAACAACTTCGTGTTGTTTTGTTTTTGCAAGATTCTCTCACATCGCTAGCGGTCAAAACAACTTCGGGTCAGACTTCAAGGGTGCGAGTTCATGAAGGTTCACGAAGCGTACACCACGCTCTTAGATCCGGAGAGACGTGCCAATTACGATCACGTGCTTTACAGTAGGCGGCGGACGGTGAATTATCCCGTGGCAATGTCAATGAGTACGACCCATTATAACCTGTGACATCTGATTGGTCTATGTGGAACATAAACATAATTTCACATAGACCAATCAGATGTTGACACGTGGCACTTACTTAATTTTTTTTTAATTAAAAAAATGTATTTTTTAAAAAAATAAATAAAAAAAGAAAAAGAAAAAGAAAAAAAATTGGGGGTAGCTCTTGGCCATTTGGGGGTGGCCATCTGGCCGGATGGGGGTGGCCGAAACCATCCCCAATGGTGGTTGGGGTGGGTTTCGCCACCTCATTTATCAGGCCGGTGCCACCCCCCATTGGAGCCTAGGTGGCCAAACCACCAACTGACTACTGGGGTGGTTTCAACACCCCCTTAATAGAGGCTCTGTTTGGGGTGGCCTCGCCATCTAGCTGATGGGGTGGCCAAGCCCCCCAAATGGCCAAGAGCCACCCCCAATTTTTTTTCCTTTTCTTTTTGTTTTTTTTTTTAAAAAAAAAAATACATTTTTTTAATTTTAAAAAAAATTATGTAGGTACCACGTGTCAACATCTGATTGGTCCACGTGGAATTATGTTAAGTCAACTAACGGTCAACTGGTAGAATGACTAATTTGGTCTATTATCAAAATCACATGGACTTCCTGTGATAAAAATCAAACCCTAGTGGAGAAAAAATAAAGTTGTGAAACTCTAGGGGGTATTTAGTATTTAACCCTTATTTTATTTTATTTTTTGTCTATGCAGCTCTTCTTAATTAAACTATTAGTGTGTGATCGACTGTACTAACACTTTTAACTCAATTTAAAGTAAAATCTTGTCCAATTATCCCCTTCAGTGCTTTTGCGATCGTCTCCTTAAACTTCAAAACTCTCAATTTAGTGTATTAAACTTTAAAATGTTTGTAATGTCATCCTTACTGTTAGGGTTTGTGGTTAACTAAAAAAAATTAAGAAAGAATAAAGAAAAAAAAAAAAACTCAATAGAAAAATATAAAGAAAGCTATTGTGTAGTTTATTTGAATATAAAAACAAAAAATAGCTTGATTCCCTCAATTTATGGTAAAGCTAAAGGAAACCAGTGTAAGTGCTCTAAACAGGTAGAGACGCATGTTGTACCCGTAACACTTGTTCACCAATTGACATACCCATGATCCTCTTCCTTTTCATTCATTGATATTACTTGACTCGTCAATGCGCTTTTTATGCTATCAACATGACATTCACACTTTGAATTTCTTGAAATGGTATAAGAGACTTTGATTTATTACTTATGGCTTTGTGGGATACAATAGTGACTAGTGAGAAATAACAATAACTTTGGCGTTTCAACGTAAAATGTTTTTTGAGCGAAATCATTTTTAGCTAAAAATATTTTTCGATGTATGTCTCGTACAGAAAATCTGCGCAGCAAACGACCTTTGGCAATGACCGAAAACAGCCAGTGAATTTCGAGTCGAAATAAAGCAGGTTTTCTTGGTCAATCGAAAATGTTTTTAGTTTGACCAATATTTTGGGTCATACCAAACATCGAAAAATAGGAAAAACCTTTTTCTGAGTCAAAACAATCAAAGCCTTAATGTTTGTTAATTTTTTACTCTTTTCTTCTTCCTTTTTTCCTTTCACACAATAACTTGATGCTTTTCTCCCTTAACGGTGTCCTTCACCTCTCTTTTGAAGAACTAATCTTTGAGAAAGATATGTAACATCCTAGCCCATGATGGGAAGGTTTGGCCAAACTTTTTGCAATGGAAATGAGAAGAAAGGTAGACTAAAAAATCGTGTTGATGATTAAATAATTTAAATGGTTGCTACATTTAGAATCTTTGTCATTTTGAATAATTTATATGAGATTCCCGTCTTGATCCGTTAAAATGGTATTCCTTTACAACCTTATATTATTACTTTGATTAGTCGCCCGAATATAACAATTTACGACAAAGAACATATAAAAATGCGCAACAAAGAATGTCTTGCACTTAGTTGCTTGTGTTCCTAGCTGGCTAAGGTTCAGAGGATGGCAGAGAGTAGAAAAAAAGGTTGATTCTTTGGGATATTTAGAGCATAAAGTATTCACGAGTGTATATTATTTACAATTGCGTGGGAGCGCTTCTCTCTTTGGTTTGAACTGCTACAAATGTGCTCTTTTTATTCAAAGATGGGAAAACTGTGATATTCTTCAACTGTATCATTGCAGTCATCCTCTGGGCACAGTACATTACAAACCACGATCAAAATTGTCGTCTCCTCCGTAGAGGGTGGGAAAATGGGTTGGTGGGTCAATTCGTTTATGACCCGCTTAAGGTAAATTCAAACACGACTCGTTTAGCTAACGGGTCAGCCTCACTAAATCCGGACACAATACGATAATTTCACGGGTTACCTGACACAACCTGCTTAACCCGTTTAGCTTAGAAAGTAATTTTTTTTTGGGTTGAAAATAAAAGTGATGAGTTGAGTCATAAACGGGTCAATTGACTCGTTTATGACCCAAACCCATTAATGGTAAACCAAAAAATAAAAAAATAAACTAGTGTAGGTAACCTATGGGTTGACCCGTTAAGAGCAAAATAAATAGGTCGACTCGTTTATGACTCAAACCCGTTTAGGGTAAACCCAAACTTGATAATTTCGTATCGTGTTCATATCAGGTCGTGTTAAAATTGCCAGCTCTACTTCTCGGCCTTTAGTCAATAAACTATATAAGATTGGATCATTTTGGATCCATTTTCTGTTTCAATTTTTATTAATTGCATTATCATAATAGTATTGGAGTTTTGGCGGGTTCCAAACCTCCTCTTATAGTAGTTTTATTCTCTATTAATTTATGTTTATCTTGCTAAAATAAAAAATAAAAGGAGATATTATATTTTACTTCTAAAAAACAAACACACCGACATTTACATATACTTTTCTAATATTGTTTTCCATACAATGTTCTTGAAGCTTGCTCAGTATCCCATATAACCTTCAAAACTCTGAATTTTTGAATCTCTCGCTCTCTCTCTCTTCTTTCTTGGTGAAACATGTGATGTACGTGGATGTAGAAGACGGTTGAAGAAACCCAGAGGAAGAAAAGTTGAAGAAATTTCAGGGAAAGGATTTGAGAGTAATTAAAGCGACGGTGATGCAAGAATAGAAAAAAGTCATGGAAAATGGGCGGTTTTGGCGTGGAGTGTGCGGCTGTGCCGGTAGGAACAAACAAGCATGTGGTTTTTCTTGGTAGTGGGGGATGGGTGGTTAGAATTTGCATATCCCTACAAAACTACAATCGCTATCCTCTATTCCAATATTTATTATATGAAAATGATCGTGGCTCGCAATATTTATATATTAATTGCCTATTTTTTAAAAAAGAGTAATGGGATGCATCATGCCCCAATATATATATATATATTTTATTTTACTATACTGATATGAAAGTGATAGTCTATTTAGGACTCGTTAAAAAAAAAAAAAAAAAAAAAAAAAAGGTAAAATCAGTTCTTGTAATTTATTTGATTTTCATTTAGTTTCATGTAGTATCAAAATGATTTAAGAGGTTTTTGATGTATATCAAAAAAAATAATATACTCCATACAATCAGATTTTGTCCACTTATTTAATAGATTCTGTCAGTGTGAGACTTGTCATAATTATTATAATTGACTCATAATTATTATAATTGACTCTGACGTGTTACACTATTGAAATCTATTAAGTCAGTGGACAAAATTTAACTAAAGGAAAATCAAGTAAACTAAATAGACTGATTTTAAATTTTTTCTAAAAGAAAATTTTAGGAGTTAATTTATTTATTTTTTTTAAAAAAAAATAATCTCACACCGATCTACTCCTCCTCAACCCGAAGGTCAGAAAACAAATTTCTCGTCGACTCAAAGGCCAAAAAAGAAATCACTCATCAATCCAAAGGCCAGGACACACATGGCCACGTTGACAAATTTAAGAGTTAATTGATCAGCATAATTTTCATCCCACTTTCATATAAATAAACTGATGTGACGGTGCCCATTTAAATCGGCATTTATTAAAAAAAAAAAAAAATCAAAGGACGAATGGACAAATATTTAGGGGATGTTTGGCAAATGGGATGGCCTAAACACTGTAGTTGATGTAGATTAATGTGAAAAAAAGTAAGAATGTTTGGTATAAAAAAAATGAAAAAGTTGTATGAAAAAAGTGAAAAAGTTTTGTTTTGTAGTGATTTTTTTATTTGAATAATAATAAAAAGTGAATGATTTAATATTAAAAGTGAAAAAGTTAGAATGTTTTGATGTTGATTTTTTTGGAAAATGGTGATGAACAGTATTTAGGCCAACCCCATCCCCATTACCAAACAAAGCCTTATTAGGGGGAGTAAGATACGAGTCGTATTTCTCATAGTTTGAAAAATAATTTATTGTTATTATTTTATTTTTTAAAGAAGGCGTTCTTTCCTATTTTAGCTGTCCTGGTTGTGACTTTCTTGCTTTCCGAGAAACTTCGTGTTTTCTTTGATTTTCGCTATCAGTTAGGAGTTGGGACAGAAAAACGTTGGCTGGACTTTTCTGTGGTTGTGACAATGACAGGGCGGTGGATTTATAGACTTTTGATTGAATCATTCCACATTTTTTAATTTATTTTAAAATGTAAACGTTTTTAAGCTCATTTTTTTATTAGTTAATTAATTGTAAGTCTACCTTTTTTTTTTTTTTTTTTTTTTTTTTTAACTTTAAATTTTTTAATTTGGCCAATTAAATACTTGGGTTCTAACTATTATTTTTCTCAAATAAATAACAAAAGTAACGTAAACACCCACCCACATGTAAATCCTATTGATTCAATGATTGATTTTCAAAATAGGATAACTAAAGAAGAAAGAGAGAATACATGAAAGTATTTCTCAATTATATGGTGTTTGTGTTGCAACTGATGAAGAATATCGATAAGAGAAATTATTATTATTATTTTATATTTTCTGTATCTTATCCTATAAATTCAATAGATCAATTACTAAATTTGTAGACCTATGTGGATCCTATACAAATTTAATAGTAGATTCATTCATTCACTATGGATATAATTAAAAGATAGTTGAAAAATGAATGAATACTGTCATTTCTCTATATATAATAGATAATTCTAAAAGAGTTGTATTGATTGATTGTTTTAAGTCGGCAAGTGTCTCACTCACACTGGAATTCCAATCCAGAAATAATCCAAATGTGATGATTATGACACTCTTAATCATTGCCCATTGTTTATATCTCAAGTTTGGATAACAATTAGGGAAACCATCGAGTCAATAGGAACACATTATACACTCTCTTTGAAGGAAGGCAAACAACTTCATTGGCTCATCTTTTAGTAATTTGAACATGAGAAACATCCACTTACAATTTTTTTTTTTTTTTTTTTTTCCCTTGTTTCTAATACCTCAAACTTTGTGTCACGCCGCACCATCCTTAAAAAAAAAAGTCGAACAATTGAAAACACACAGATATGATAAAGACATAAAATCATGCCAATGCATTGCATAAACATATACATATATTAAAGGATTATAACTATGTTTGAAATTGTCTATTCGTACCTTTAATCCTTTTATGGAAGGATTTGCGCATCCAGTGAGATCTCTCGAATAATCTAGTATCCCACCAAAAGCATATAGCAAATCATTTCCTACTTGCTCGACCGGATCCGACCCGGGGCAACCCAAAATTTGGTTTCAAAAGTCAAAACAAGATCCAACCCAAAATTTGGTTTTGAAAGTCAAAATAAGAGCCAACCCAAAAATTGGTTTTGAAGTAAATTCATGATAAATTGATAACAAAGAGAAAAAGAATCACTTGCATTAGAAATGGCAATTTTGAGAATACGTGGCTGCTAGAAATTGACTAGAGTTCACCATTTTTCGTGCTATCAGTGTCATTGGCTTAATGGAATGTGACAGAGGGAACAAGGACGTGCACTCTTGATGAGATGTGTGAAAATATGATTCAGACTTTATGCCAACAATTTTTTGTCAAGTAATTTCGACCACATACCATTTGAGCATCATCATGGAAAATGAATGGCAAAATGATAAACGCAAGCAATGATATTTTTCCCTTCTTTTGACATTTTACTAACATCTTTTTCATGCTTTAGATGGGAGATTTTTCAAAGGGAAGGGCCGCCCATTTTCTATATTCTCCATTCGATTTTAAAGAGACGGGCAGAATCAGGATTTTTTGTATGAGAGTTGAGGGGCTTCGAATCTACCCAAATAAATACATGCATGTAGTCATTTTATACCCGGACCGGACGGATTCAAAAACTATTATGGGTAGGTGCTACGAGTCAAAAAAGTTTGCCGCTAGAGGCGGGTTGGCTGAAATTTTTTATTTTTTATTTTACCGTAAAATTTTTTTGTTGTTAGGAATTGGAGGACAAAGTTTTTCTCCAAACTAGGTTGGAGGAATTTCCTCCAACCTAATCTCTAAATTTGACATGTGTCATCAAATATGTGCTTCTCACTTGTTTTTTTTAATACCCTAATGTGCATAAATCACCGTTAACTCTAAAAATCTTCCGTCCGTTTAAAATTTATTTTCTCTTTCACGGCCTCATGTCTTCACCTCTCCCTCCCCTATGGCACCCAAAAAAACTTGCAAGAGATTTGACATACAAGGGGTGGAGAGGGATATAAAGAAGATATTTGGTTCGATCGAGAGGATCTTTGATCTTGTAATTGATCGTCGAAAAAGATTAAAAGTAGAGGGGTCAAAGAAGAAAGAAGAAAGAAGAAAGCAAGGACTTTTTTGCAATTTCTACTTGAGTACAGAGACCAAGACGCAGGAAGATCAATCTCCCTGCCTCAAATCAAAGCCTTGCTTCTGGTAAAGCTTAGAAAACTCTCACCAAGGGCGTTGAATTTTCTAATCTTTACAATTTTTCTCTATTATCCGTTTTCTCTAATTTTTTGGGTTTGTCATGTAATTTTTTGGGTTTGTCAATTTTATAACAAAAAAGTGCGGTGGGGAAACAGGATTCTACTAATTCCTAAGCTGCTTTCTCTGCAAGTATTGTTGAGCGCCGTAGGGGAGGGAGAGCCGGAGACGTGAGTTTAGACGGAAGATTTTTGGAGTTAATGGTGGATTGTGGACATTAGGGTATTAAAAAAAACATATGAGAAGCACATATTTGAGGACATATGTCAACTTTAGAGATTAAGTTGGAGGAACCTCCAATCTAGTTTGGACGAAAACTTTGTCCGGAATTGGAGGAGAGCCATGGCCAATACCAATCCCCCCCCTCCCTCTGTCCTTGATTTTATATATACTCTACGCGTTTATGACATTATGTGAAATAAAAAGAAATAAGTCTTGAACTTAATTTCATACCAAGTCATAAGTCATAACGGGATATAAAGTTACATACCTATAAAAT
>NC_081549.1:3527921-3550674 GCF_901000735.1 Corylus avellana | reverse complement strand
AAAAGAACTTGACATCTCCTTGAATTATGCTCGATGACGGTCTTTTATTCGTCCATTATCATATCTGTAGTAAAATCTTTAACAATTTCTTTCTCAATCTTTAACAATTTCTTTATTAAGCTACATCTAGGGGTGTGGGAAAGTCGTTATTACCATTGCTGTAGAATAGAAAATTATATTTTTGTAAGGACTTCAAAATTTTTTGGGGAGATCCAGGTTGCCAAGGATCTCCCAAAGCTTAAGGTAAGTCCGCCCCGGCAAGAGAGACTAAAAAGGATAAAAATCGGACAACGTTTTTCTTCAAATTGGATTGAAGAAAATCAAACTAACACGTATCTAAAATGCATTTGATTCAAAATGTATTATGCATTAGTTTAATACATTCTTTCAACTCAATTGTTAAAAAATAAACAAACTTTGTTCAATTTGGACTGAGAGGGACCCAAAGCCCAAATGCTGATGAAGCGGGAAAGAGTAACCGACTACAGCAAGTCCAAGCCCATGGTCTAAACATTATATTTCATCTTTCAAGGCCTAGGTCCCTTTAAGCTAAGAGTGGAAAGCCCATCTATTTCCTTCTTTGAAAAATTGCTGCCTCATTTTTCTTGTAAAGGCTCACAAGCTTTTTTTCTTTTTCTTTTTTATTTTATTTTATATGTTAGGATAAGCTTATTAGTCCACTGTCCAAGCAATGATCCCCTTTAGAAAGAGGTTAAACTTGGATTAAATTTCCAAGTTTTTAGATCTCATTCAAATTTCATACGCATCAATGCTAAGGGTCTGAGTTTGTCAAATAAAAGAGTGAGTATTAAAACTTTTATTACAAGTCACTTACAAATCGTAAATGAGTACGGTGTGAACTGCTAAATTAGCTACCAATATTATTACAAATTCACTTGGCTGTCCATATTTTATGAAAATAAGCACCATGTAAATTGTCATATCAATTTGTAAAATGTGGTAAGTAATTAGTGGACTCTTACATGACAATTTACAGTTTTGTAGCTGGTAAGAGTCAAGTACACTATCATGTCAGTGTGGAAGAAACTTGTCGTAAAAAGTATAGTGCCTATAACATCGCTCATTCAATTTAACTATCAAATTTTAGTACTTAATTTTTGTGCATATTATGTCACATACCATCATGTGGAGGACCGCCTTTTAAAAAGATTTTAGTTAAAAAACAAAAGAGTAATATAATAAATTATATTTTCATCCTACAACTATTCTTCTATCATGGTAATCTCAACTAATTATTGAATTTTTTTAAATAATTAATTAAAAGTTTAATTAAAACTGTCACGTTAATATTGAATATAACATTGTAAAATGAGTAATGTTACTTACACTCCTATTATCACATTTCTCAACTCCCATTATCATATTTTTGACGTGAGTTTTAAAATCGAGGTTTGATACGGACACAACACAAATCCAACTCATGGCCAACTTTTATTCTACATGTAAAAAAAAATTAAATTTTAAACCAAATAAATTGTCTTTTTTTCTCAAATTTGCAGAATTCCAAAATCCTCTCTATCAATTTTTTTTTTTTTTTTAAATGACACGAGAGGAGTTGGCTATAAGTTGAATTTATGTTGTGAACTTAACATTTTACTTTAAAATCACTAATAAATATGTAATCGCGCAATAAAAATATACCTCCAAATATTTACCCATTTCCCAAATAAAATACAGAAAAGGTTGCAAGCAGCATTTGGCTCCTCTTTATTTTTGAACTCATTAACAGGGAGAGCTTCAACACGCAAACAAATTTCAATAAATTGGAGGATCCACACTTCCATTGCCTTCCTAGTTGTTGCTTCAATGCTTATGCTCGCCAGAAGAAGAAACCCACTTGAATTTAGGCCTTCAATTTGCTCTTCTCTCAAACTATTCTCAACTCTGTTGCCCAACCCTTCACCGGACTCCAAAACCCAGACCGGAAAATCCACTAAACCCCTCTCAAAACCCCAACTCAAAGCGCTAGTTCTCAGCCAATACTCCCACGGCAAGTTCTCCAACCTCGTCCAAAACGTCGTCGCTTTTCCTGCCGTCCTCCTCACCGCCTGCCAAAACCTCACCAATCCACAACCCGACAATGCCTTCCACTCCCCTGACTCACTGTCACTTGTTCACTCGGTCTCGAAGCGGTTCGATATCGAAGAAATGGGCAGCGAGCTCCGCGAGAATCGGTTCGATGTCAAAGCTTGTTGCGTTACAATGGTGCCCTCGAGAAAGAAAGGTGAGTGTTTGGTTTTGCCCAATTTGAAATTGAAGGTTGTGATTGAAGCCATTAGAATGTTATTGGAAATTGTTTATGATGAACGGTTCGTAACATTTTCTTACGGTGGGCGTGTTGGTATGGGACGCCACACCGCGATTAGGTACCTTAAAAACTCAGTAGAGAATCCCAGTTGGTGGTTTGATGTTGCATTTCATCGAGAAAAGTTTGATAATCGGCATGTAAATAAGTTGTGTTTCTTTATCGAAGAGAAAATAAAGGATGGGATTTTGATTGATATTATAAAGAGGTTGTTTGAGTGTGAGGTTGTGGGAATTGAATTGGGCGGTTGTTATTTAGGGAGGGGGTTTCCTCAAGAAAGTGGGTTGAGTTCAATTTTGATTAATATTTACTTTAATGGGTTTGATAAGGAAATTCAAGAAATGCGTCTTCGGAAGAATCAGGAGAATCCCAAGTTTGATTCAAATGAGCTTGTTTCGATGTCTGGTGTATCTTATAAGCCGTTGAAGATATATGTGATCAGGTACTTGGATGAGATATTAGTGATAACTTCAGGATCAAAGATGTTGATGATGGATTTGAAGAATTGGTTTTTGAAATATTTAGAAGGGAGATTGGAGTTGAAAGTAGATAGGATGAAAACGGCTATTCATAGTGCAGTATCTGAGAAGATTACTTTTCTAGGCATGGAACTACAGGCGGTTCCACCTTCAGTTTTGCATCCTCCTATGACAGAAAAAGCAATTCGGGCCCGGAAGAAGTATCTCAGACAGAAGGAAGTGAGAGCTTTAGAATTGAAAAATGCTAGAGAGAGGAATAGGAAGAAATTGGGCTTGAAGATATTGCAGCATGTTTTTAAGAAGTTGAAGCAAAGTGGTGAGTTTAAATTTGAATTTCAAATTGAAAAAGAAGTTCGAGAAATCTTCAGAACTTGGGCTAATGAAGTAGTCCAAGATTTCTTGGGATCCTTGGAAGAGCGTTCGGAATGGTACCGGATGCTCACAGCAGGTGATTTTCTCTCTTTGAGGCACATTAGAAATCAATTGCCTCAAGAGCTGGTTGATGCCTATGATAAGTTCCAAGAGCAATTAGAGAAGCATTTGAGTCCGGTCAAAGCCAGAAAGGCATTGGAGAAAGAAGAAAGGAGAGTGGAGGAGGAAGAGGAGCGGAAATATGCTAAGAGAACGGTTGAGGATTTGACAAGGCTGTGTATTAAGTTCGATGCACCCATAGAACTTGTTAGGAAGGCGGTTAAGATGGCCGGGTTTACAAACAATATGGGTCGCCCCAGGCCGATTAAGTTGCTCATTGCTCTTGAAGATACTGACATTATCAAGTGGTATGCTGGCGTAGGAAGAAGGTGGCTTGATTTCTTCTGCTGCTGTCACAACTTCAAGATGGTAAAAACCGTTGTAACTTATCACTTAAGGTTCTCTTGCATATTGACATTAGCTGAGAAGCATGAATCGACAAAACACGAAGCTATTAAGCATTACACTAAGGATTTAAAAGTCTCTGATTTGGATGGAAATGAAGAAGTGTATTTTCTGACAGAAAGAGAGGTTAAAATGATGGGAGATCAAAATCTCTCGGATCCAAGGCCAGTTGATGGGGCTTTATCTTTGGCTTTGATCAGATTGGCTTCTGATGAGCCTTCATGTTCCTGTATCGCTCATTTCTGTGACAAAACGGCTACTGTTTTTTATCGGGTACGATTACTACAAAACCGTCTGAATGTGAACCCACTGGATGAAGGGAAGTGGGTCCCTGGGATGGGTGCCATTCATGAAAGTCTCAATCGTAAATGCCTCCCTCTCTGTTCTGATCACATAAACGATTTATACATGGGGAAAATTACCCTTCAAGATATCGATTGCACTTCATTTGTGGATGCAGACTGAATCGTTGCTTGTTCTGCTGCTGCATCTTTCTGATTGGCATTTGTTCTAGAGGCTAAAACTGCACTGAGCACAAATCAAGAAACTATCGCGTATTTTCTTTTACTCAAATGAAGCCAGGTAGGTGACGTGTAAGTTTTTTTTTGTTTTTTTAATTTACTTTTGCTACTAATATTAGTATCGTTGTTTTGTGGTGATGAATCCTCACTTAAAGTTTGTGATAAGAGTATAATAGAGAAACTCTTCAAGTAGTCATTATCCAGAACTTATCCTGCTGGTTGGGTAGTTATTTGATAACTGACGAAATAGATTGACAGAGGTATACGCTCTTTTCCCAACCCTAAGCATTTTCTTTATCTCATAGGTCAGTGTATTTTATGGAAATAGGATTACAAACTTTTGTTCCATGAAACTTCCTTCCTTTTATGTTGCTTAAGAGTGGTTTGTTTTTAGCAATAGTGCCTTTTCAGATACTACTTCCGAGGGTCTGTACTTTCAATATGATAATCGTGTTTTTCATTAAATCATTCTTGTAGTGCCTTCTTCTAGGTAAGTATCTCGTGTATTTATTCTACAGCATTATAACCATCATGCTAATCGTACCAGCTGTCTGATCCCAAATTTGTTGTTTGTTTTATACACAAGAACTTAGGTCTTCACACTGGGTAAGCAATTCAAGTATGCCTATCTGATTCTGACAGAGATAGCGCATTATAACTATTAATTTCACTCTTAATTTGAGGTTTTATTTCAAGTAATGCTAGAAAACCTGTGTTTTCTGGCTCTTTTCGTGCTTGTTTTAGGGACATGTTTGAGAGATGGTCATAAATACTTTCATCTTTTGCCTTTGAAACTGCTCATAATTGATATCTTACTATACTCTATATATATGTACATACAACAGAGGCGCACACCCACGTACATGTATGCATGTATGTATCTGCTTGTGGTGTGTGTATATTATACTTATATTATTATTATTATTATTATTAGAACTTATTATAGGCAATTTCTTTTTGGTCTTATTTTGAACGATCTTAATTTAATTTTCCTTACCTTCTTCCACGTCTTGTACGTTTGGTCTTTCAGGTTTTATTTCAACTATTGCTAGAAAACTTGTTTTTCTTGCTCTTTTTGTGCTTGTTTCAGGGACTTGTCTAAGATATATTGGCAGATACTTCAGATACTTTCATCTTTTGCCGTTGAATTTTTAATCTTATAATTAATATTTTAAGTATGGTGTATATAAACACATGAGGATATATATGTACTTGTGAACTTTCGCTTTTTTTTTTTTTTTTTTTAATTTTTTTAAAAAAGGGGGCATTTTAAGAAAAAAAAAATGTGAAATTAAAATGAGTTGAAACGTAGGATATTGACATTGCAAAATTCGAGGTTATGATTGCAAAACCGCTTAAACATGGGATGGTGTCAACTGGTCGTCTTGACGCCTTTCTGAAAATATTGAAGGAACCTTAGAGGCGTTTTGATGGGACATTTAACATCCTGCGCCGCTTAATTACCTGCACTATGTTGACTCGATTTTCACATGTAGAAGTTGGGATTTTTCATCCCTTCTCTATATAAAGATGCCTATATTCGATTCAAGACTAATCATCCCATTTTCTTTTTCTCTTTTTTTTCAAATTTTTTGACTTTGAGATTTGTTTTCTATATATATATATATTTTTTGAACTTTGAATGTATTTAAGTAGAGTTATTTTCTAAAATTATGGTATTTTTGTCATTTCATGTTTTAATCAGGCTTGTGTGAATGATTCTCACTAGTGGAGAGTTGAACCCACTCCCTGGTACAGGCCTATCCTCTTTGGAGATTTTACTAAAACCACTAAACCACCACCATAGGTGGTTGTCATTTCATGTTAAAAATCAATGATTGGTAGTTGAATGAAGTCGTGTCATGAGTAATAGTTTGTAGGAAGCAATATATAAACGAGTGCTAGTGGATAAAAATATGTATAATTAGTTGTTGATTTTAAAAGCTACCTCATGAAGTATGATATTGAGATATGTTTCCCATTTTTCATTGGTATTTACTCCTATTTAGTATTCATGTTATTTATCCTTTTAGGGATTGCTGAACCATTGGTTACTTCTCTGTGTAGGCTTTTTGGCAGGTCTCTTATTCAGAAAGACCTGGGCAATAGGCAAGCTTTGATCTATGTACCCAAATGAATGCTTTTTCAATCAAGAACTCCTAGTCTTTCATCAACATCAATAACTTAGGCTTAATCTCCTGGACTATTCCTTCGTATACCAATTCCATAATTTCACTACATATATTCACATTGTGTCTATGATTAGGTTATAATCCTCATTACAAAGCCTAGGACTTCTAACGAAACCTAGGACCATTGAAAACCATGAAAACCTCTTGTAAAAACCCTAACTTTTCCAACACTGACCGAGCTCAGTTGACTGGGGATCGAACAGGCATCAACCAATGGTCATTGGAACCCTCAGGAACAGGCTTGGATGTAGTGCTGTGATATATGCTATTTGGAAGTTGAGAAATGCACGGGAACCAGCTGTGGACAGAGGAGAAAATTATCATGCAGATAAAGTGGGATATTAGAGCTAGAGCTGTGGCTAAAGGGAAATATTGTAGAACTAATGAAAATTTGATGCTGTGTAATAGTTGGGGCATTCCTGATAGAATACTTGTATAGTTTGATGCATAGGATATAGTTGTATAGCAGATTGTTAGAGGTTTGGAGTGTTGGGGTGGTTGCAGTTTTCTGCAGATCTTTTCTTTTGTGCTGTTGGGTTCTGCGATGCAGTTGAGATTGGCTCTTTTGAGCTGGGTTGTTTGTAATTTATTTTTCAATTGTGTTTAGTAAAAATTGTTCATTCATCCAAAAAAAGAAGATTATGAATTATATACTAGTATCATTGGGAATTCAAATGAATAGAGGTTATTAAGGTACTTTGACAATTTATGTGAAAGTGGTCGATTTTATTTTGAATAGCTGACTTTCTAATTACTTATGCTAATTTTAGCAAATTACTACTAATTTTTGTCTTTACGTCTTTTATTATTATTATTATTATTATTATTTTTTATTTTTTTTATGTTAGTTGTCTTTTAATGTCGCACACATGTTCTCTTTTTCAAATGTCTCTTCAAAATTGTAATGATTCATTTGTTTGTTGTTTTACTAGTTCTTTTTCTTTTTAATAGATATGACATTTTGACGTCTTTAAGAGGTAGCTCAATCGGCTGGGATCATGCCTAATGAAGTAGTGGTCACTAGTTTGAATTTCTCTCTCCCTTCATGTGCGGACATGTCAAAAAAAAAAAAAACAAAAAAGAAATGACATTTTGACAAGTTACTTTCATTTGTAATTTTCACCATTTATAATCCCTTTGCTCTATGTGTTATACTTGGATTTACACAATGTGTACTCTAATATGTTATACTTGTCACCTTTTTGAAGCCAATAAATTCTTTCAAAATACTATTTAAATGAAGGTTTTGATCTAATATGTTGTGAATATTGGATAATACCTCTTCATTAAAAAAAGAGAAAAGAAAAGAAAATAAATCCCAAAGCTATAACGATGATACCTCTCAACTTGTATTTTTACCCTAGTTTTTTTAGTATGGTAGACTTTTTCCAAGAATCACATATTAATTATGTGAAAAAAAACTCTTTTAAAACCTTATGCTCATAGCAGAAGACATTACTTGAGCCAAGTTATTTTACTAGAATATTTTTATATTTCCAAAAGTTACAAACCTTGAAAAAATTCTTTTTGAATAAGTTTTTTTTTTTTTAAAAAAAAAAGAATAAATCAACACACAACGTCACAACCTAGAATATTTATATTTCAAGGGTCTCAAGCTATTCAATATTGATAATGATTCAAGGATTTAATCTCAATAAATAATTTATGTATTTAACCTCAAAATAAGAGAATGTCTAGAGTGGGAGAAAGATAAAGGCTAAGAAACGTATGATAAAACTTATGTCGATGATTATGGAGTTGATGATCCTTGTAATACTCAAAATGCATGGTAATAATCCCACCATTCTCTCTTTCGCTCTCACTCCACTACTAGCTAGCCTTCATCCATTCCAACTTGATAATGAGAGCATGAGGAATATAACCTAAGCTGCAGTTGGGGCTGCTAGAGCCATCGCCTTAGTTGTTACCAAAGGTGCTGCGACCATTGTTGTCGTTGTAGATTTTTCGTATAAGCTAAACGCCGAAAAATGTTTACGCTTTATTATTCATGTTATTGCTCTTCTTAGAACATTAGCAGCAATTTTTCTTAAATTTAGAAGACCAAGCTACTTCTTTATTTAAATAAACTACATGACTTTCACTTATTTTTTTCTTATACCATTTAAATATTTTTCCAATAAATGCTAAGAAACAGAGAAAGGAAAGAGAAAAAAAAAATCGCTTAGAATGGCATGATGTATGTACCCAACTGAAAGATTTTTCAATCAAGAACACCGAGTCTTTCATCAACCTCAATAACTCCTTGTTTAGTTTTCAACATTCTTCCACTCCACCATGCCTTTGATCGTTTCCGCTTCTTCTCTCTCCCCTCAAAACTTCCTCTTCTTCTTTTTCACACCCATCACCTGAAAACTTATTACCATCATCTCACGATCCCATCTTCTTCTTCTTCTTCTTCATGGCTGTTGGATTCATGCAAGGACCTTCAAACTCTGAAACAAACCCATGCTTTTCTCATAGTCTCAGAAGGGTTGGGATCCGTCACCGTTGTTTCAAAGCTTATGAGTTTGTATGCCCAGTTTAACGATCTTCAGAGCGTCGTTCGTGTTGTTAACACCTTAGAGGTACCTCATACTATGGCATGGAATGTAACAATCAAATCCCACGTTGGTTGGGGATTTTTTGATTCCGCTTTTTTGTTGTATAAAACGATGAGAGGATTGGGTGTTGCTCATGATAGTTTTACGTTTCCGATAGTAAACCAAGCTGTTTCAGCGCTTCAGAGTGATGCAATATATGGAGAGATGGTGCATTGTGTCTCTATAAAAATGGGTTTTGGATTTGATGTATATTTTTGCAATACGATGATTGAGGTTTATGTGAAATGCGGGTATATAGGTGATGCCCTTAAATTGTTTGATCAGATGTCGCATAGAGATTTGGTTTCTTGGACGTCGGTGATTTCAGTTTATGTTGGTGAAGGAAACATTAGTGGGGCTTTTGATTTGCTCAAGGAAATGAGGTTAGAGTATGAACCCAATGCAGTGACTATGATGGTAATATTTCAGGGGTGTTGTGCCAGTGAAAGTTTGATTGTGGGGAGGCAACTTCATGGTTATACAATCAAGAACGGATTATTAATAGATGGGTCTGTACAAAATTCAGTTTTGAGAATGTATACCAAGACGGGAAGAGTTGAGGAAGTTGAAAGTTTTTTCAGTGAGATTGACAGAAGGGATAATGTTTCCTGGAATATTTTGATTCCCTTTTATTCCTTGAAAGGAGATATCGCAAACTTAGTGAATAGGTTGAATAAAATGCAGGGTATATCGGCACTCAGCATTGAGAGTTTAACATTACTAATATCGGCATTTGCAAAGTCTAGTGATCTTTTTCAAGGTGAACAGATACATTGTTTAGCTATAAAAACTGGTTTTCACGACAATGTTTTGCTGACTAATTTGCTGGATTTTTATGCTAAGTGTGGGGAAATAGAGATATCAGCTGAGTTGTTTAAAGAAATTTGCCAAAAAAACAGTGTTGCATGTGGTGCTATGATGTCAGGTTTCATTCAAAATGGATATATCAAGGATGCCATAAGTTTGTTCCATCAAATGCAAGCTGCAAATGTTGAACTTGGGGCCGAAATTTTAAGAAGCGTTCTTGATGCATATACCCATCTGGGAGCTCTGCAATTGGGTAAGGCAATCCATGGCTATTTTATAAGAAACTTGTTTTACAGATCTAATGAAGAAACTACACACCTGGAAACCTCTATTTTAAACATGTACATAAGATGTGGAGGCATTTCTTCTGCTAGAGTGTGTTTTAATAATATATTGGTCAAAGATTTAGTAACATGGACAACAATGATTGAAGGCTTCGGAACTCATGGGCTTGGTTTTGAAGCCCTAGAACTTTTTGGTCTAATGCTGGAGGAAAGAATAAGACCTAATAGTGTCACCTTCTTGAGCTTACTATCTGCTTGTAGCCACTCCGGTCTTGTTAGAGTAGGCTGTGAAGTTTATTTTGTCATGAAATGGAAATTTGGTATTGAACCTGAGTTGGATCATTGCACTTGCATGGTGGATCTTTTGGGTCGACATGGAAAGCTTAAAGAGGCCTTAGCCATAATACTGAAAATGGTGATTTTTCCTGACAGCAGGATTTGGGGTGCTCTTCTTGCAGCTTCCAAAATTCACGGAGACACAAAACTTGGGAAATATACAGCAGCAAGGCTTTTGGATCTGGAGCCTGATAATGTTGGGTATCACACTCTCCTAAGTAATGTGCAAGCTAGTGTTGGACAGTGGGATGAAGTTGAAGAAGTCAGGAGAGTTATGAATAAGGAGGATCTGAAGAAGAAACCTGGGTGGAGTTGCATTGAGGCAAAAGGGATGATTCATGGATTTGTTTCTGCTGATAGATCACACCATCACGTGGAGGAAATTTACGATGTATTGCAGTGCCTAAGTAGGATGATTCAGGAATTTTGATAGTTTTCTTTGGTTGATTTGATTCATTTAAGGAATTTTGATATTATCCTGGACATCATATTAATCTGATGTTGGTTTTGTTAGAAAGTTTAATAAATTTTTTGTTACTGTTTTGAAACGGCAAAATAAACTTCAGTGATTTAGAGTAGAATTATATTAGGAGTGATAAATTTGCAGAGAGGAAAAAGGGGATCAAAAGGTTGATGATGATAAAAAAAAAAAAACAAAAGGCGAAGTCTGTCAGACAGCTGTGCGACCATCCCAGTCACAATTGTGGCTGAGAACGATCCTCTACTGCATAAATGGCCCAAGGGCCACAACGCTGTCACTCACGCTCTGATCGCACGGCCATGGTTCATCAACCAGACTTAGGTTCCTGTCTCCTTAGAACTCAAGGATACAGAGGTACGAGCCTATAGAACAGATCCTGTTCAAGTAAGGTCGTACCCTTCTATGTAGCAAGCGCGCTATATAAATAGCTCTTTTATTTCATAAGTTTTCGATGTGGGACAACAATGGCAAGTGTGCTTGGTTACTTTCGTCATTTACGATAACTATATTATTATTGTGGACTACTTTATTCACTCGATCATGTTATATGAGAAGATCTTCGCATTTATTAAATCAGTATTTATTCTAAAAAGACAGACGGTAGAGAAATTTAATAATAAAGAGAGTAATATTACATGCCTAATTGATTGCGCCTAATATTTAATTATCTATTAATGGTATGCAAATATTTTGAGTAATTTTCCTTCATCTAATATTTTCTTTAATTTGCTTCCCCAAACAAGGATAAAGTTATTTCAAAAATATTTCTCAGATTTACGCAGTTTCTCTGTTTCTGCATAATAATTTTTCAAAGTTTGAAGGCAAATAGATAATGTGCGTGGGATTAAAGATTAAAAATATGAGTGTAAATGAGACGTAGTTTTGAAGGATTGGGGTGAGTGTAATTTTACCTTATAAATTATAATTTATGTATTGCGTATATACGACACTGCATCACGTGAGACTCATGTGTGACAGACTCTTTCAACTTTACCAGTCCAATCTAACATGGGGCTCAACTATAGGTGGCAAAACGGGTCGGTGGGTTGACCCGTAATGACAGTGACTCGTTTAAGATAAACTCAAACACAACCCATTTAGCTAAGGGGTTGACCCCACCAAACTTGGACACGACACGACAATTTTATGGGTCACCAACACGACTCGTTTAACCCGTTTAGCTGAAAAAAGTGATTTTTTTTTAAAAAAAAATGAAAAGTGATGAGTCGGGTTATAAAAGGGTCAATGGACTTGTTTATCAAAATAAACGGGTCAATTGACCCGTTTATGACCCAAACCTGTTAAGGGTAAACCAAAAAAAAGAAAAGAAAAAAAGATAAGCGGGTGTAACATGTTACCCGCAGGTTAGTTAAGAGCAAAATAAACGGGTCAACCCGTTTATGATCCAAATCCGATAATTTCGTATCTGGTTGTCAAGTCGTGTCAAAATTGCCAACTTTAGGTGCAACTTGAAATAAAATTGCATTTTGTAAGGACGAGTTATAGTTAGCCAAAATTTATTAGCATAAGTGCAAATGGGATAGTAATTTGGGGGTGAGTAAAGTGTAATCTACCTTTTTTTTTTTTTTTTTTAACAAAAATAAATAAATAAATAAATTGAACCATTTAACATCACATAATTGTCTAAGGAGTGATGTTAAGGGTATTATAACTTTATTACAAATTTCTTATAAATTGACGCGGCAATTCACATATCACTTACCATGTCGCTAATAAGTAATTAAATTTACATGTTAAACTTTTTTTTTTTTATCATTGGCACCATGTGAGTCATGTGACGATGTAATAAAGGTTGGGATTTTGATTATCTACAATTTCAAACTCAAATTATGAAATTTATATCGTTTTTAGGCATCGAAATAGTTGAAAAATACTACCTATTAAAAAGATAGTATGTTGCAAGTATATTTTCATCAGGCTTTTACTCTTAATGTTGTCAAAAAACTTTGAGCTAAAAATTATCTTTCAATTTTTTAAAGAAAAAACGCCTCTACAAAAGTGAAGAAGAAACCTTTTGAGAAATTTTTTTTTTAACACTTCGATAAGGTGTCACCTTTTTAATAAGTGACATTTTTCAAGAAACGACCTAAATTATGTAATTTGAAAAACTATTATTTTTTTAAAAAAATATTGTTGAGAATCCTAATCCTAAAAATTGTAGTACCCAATCATTTTCAAGGTCCAAAATCCAAATAAAAAGAACAAATAAATAATTTTTTTTTTAAAAATCTGTCTTTGCCACGTGCATCCCTTCTGCGATCATGTCGGTGTAAACTATAAAAGAAAAAGAAAAAAGAAAAAACGCTGGGAAATTGGATGCAATCTGGTAGTGATAGTGGTAGTATTGTTCTTGTTCCTCAGCTCAGGATCTTTCTCAGATTTCCAGATGTTGGTCCAGTCATCACTGTCCCATTGAATCCTCCAAATTTAGGAGAAACCCAGTTGAGTGAGGAAGCTAATAGCAGAGCAGAGAAGGGAAAACAAGGAAGAGAGACAGAAAATGGGTGGGTATGCGCTGGGTTCGGCGTTCAATTGGAGATCAGGGCAGATGATAATGGTGGCTCTGCTGTTAATGGTTGGGGCCTTCTACGCTGGAACCCTCCTCGGCAATAATGCCCCTATTTACGCCTCCCAGCTCTCCTCTAATTCGTCTTCTTCTTCATTCACTGGTAATCTCACTCTCTCTCTAAAACTTTAATGGGCCTCCCAAGTTTTTTTTTTTTTTGGGTTTATGTTGTCGGTTTGGTCAATTTGGATAGTGTCTATTAGTTGATAGGTCTTGTTTGGCAATAGTCTTTGGGTTTATGGTGAATTTAATGGGATTCTTTTGACAGAATTTGCAGCTATCTGTCTTGTTGAGTGTAAAGTGAGAAAATGAGTAAAAATCACGTTAAGGAGTATTTTTTTTAAATAAAGGCTGTTCAATGCCACATGCATGTATGATATCACAACATTCACCCCATAGAATTTTTATTTGAAAGGAAATTCTCGATGCCTTGATTCAGTTTGAGTTAGATGAGATGCTGATGTATGTCTATAATTCAGCTGGATACAAGGCACTGTTAGCTGTGTGCCATATAATTGCCGCAAGCATGAGCATTTTTTGATATCATTTCGTGCTTTTGAAGGCATGAATTTGTGAAGGATTTTATAGTCATATACCTCGACGTTCCAAATCCTTAATTATAGTGAATGCGTGATGGAAGGCTGTCCCTAGGAGCCACACTTCGAGGCATGAATGTATACTGCATGCGGGAATTTTGTAAACTGGGATGGAAAGTCTTAAGCTTTTATTAAACTTGTTTGATCTATATATTCTTAATTTTGCATTGTGGTCAGCCTTAGTGGATGACTTAAAACACTTTTTAAAGCCTTGCAATCTGGCGTAATACTGAGTTTTGGATCTTTAAATTCTTATGATTGATATTGTTGTATTTTGCACTTGCAGGTATTTCTATGTTTACAAACAAAGTTGCTCTTACTTACAGAAAAACAACACTTTTGATCCCTGAAACTGGGATGAATGTTTGCCCATTGACATTCAATGAGTACATCCCTTGCCATGATGTTTCTTATATAAAGAATTTGCTACCTAACTTGGATGTTTCTAGAAAAGAAGAACTAGAGAGGCATTGCCCGCCACTTGAGAAGCGCTTGTTTTGCTTGATTCCACCGCCACAAGATTATAAGATACCAATAAGATGGCCAACCAGCAGGGATTATGTCTGGCGAAGCAATGTGAATCATACACGTCTTGCTGAAGTCAAAGGAGGACAAAATTGGGTGCATGAGATGAATCAGCTATGGTGGTTCCCAGGTGGTGGTACCCATTTCAAACATGGGGCGGCAGAGTATATTCAAAGGTAAACTTGTTTTTCATTCCTCTTTTTTTTTGCTCCTTTCCCTACACTGGCATAAATTGTTAGCATTTGACCAAGCATTGAACTAGTATTTATCTTACAGGTTAATTTGAAGTGACTACTTGCATGAATTTTTTAAATTTTTGTATTAGATAAATTTTATCAGGTACTAGGTTTGGTGGGACATTTAGTAATGTTTGCCATGTAAGCAATTCCCCCTCCCCCCCTCTCTCTCTCTCTCTCCCCCTTCCAAAAAAAAATGCAACATCCTATGTGAATAATAACATTCGGAAACTGACATTTTAAATAATATGCTGCTGATATATATTTAAGCTTTTTGTACAATTTATTAGTATGTATGGTTTTTCTATTGTGAATATATAAATTATCTAAAAAGGATACTCCAAGTTTGTCACTAAAATTTGATTTCAACTTTAAGTTACGTTGTGTCTGATTTTATAAATGTTTCTCTAATTATACTACTATGTTAAACTAAACAGCTTTCCTGCTTCAAGAATTTACAAACTGGAATTTCATTTATTTTTGTCATATAGATAAGTTTTTTTTTTTGATAAGTACGATATCATTTTCCTTGTTTTGGGAGTATGACTACCTAAAGAATTAAGCTATTATGATTTGCTATAGTGATTCCAGTATCTAAGTAATAATTTTTTGTCTCTCGATACTTTTGCTTCACACAGCAAAGATTCACCTAGCTTGTTGGTGAAGCCTCATCAACTTCTTTCAGGAGGACTGGGTAGAAAGGTTACACACACACACACACACACAAAAACAAAAACAAACGCATATACGTGAATATTTTGTCAGGATCAAAGTATGTAGGGTTAATTATTGTCATATTTTCAACTTTACTGAATTTTGTTTTAAATACAGGCTAGGGAATATGATTACAAGTGACACAGGTGATCTGCGTTCTGCTGGGATCGTTCAAGTTTTGGATGTTGGTTGTGGGGTTGCCAGCTTCTCTGCTTACCTCCTTCCCCTGGATATACAAACAATGTCCTTTGCTCCCAAAGATGGCCATGAGAATCAGATTCAATTTGCTTTAGAGCGAGGAATTGGTGCAATGATCTCTGCTATAGCCACAAAACAACTACCATATCCCAGTAGCTCCTTTGAGATGGTTCACTGTTCAAGGTGTCGTGTCGATTGGCATGAGAATGGTACTTTGCCATCCTAAAGATATTTATGTATATTATTTTGGATTCTTGGCCATAAATAGAAAGTAAAAAAAAGAAGAAGCTAAATAACATATCAATTTTACTATAAAAATGATCTTGAATGATAATTCGTATCCAAGACAAATGATTCTTCATTATAGAGATCAGTGATGGAACAGACATGTTTCTAGTTCTGTTTGTTATCAAATTTGTTGAATAACATGGTTGTAACTATTTTCTGCATGTATTGTAAATTGTGAGTACATATATGCATCAATAATCTGCTGCTCCTAAAATTGCTTCATTTTGAAGAAGCGTTCTTGTTATAGATGTACAGAACTCATTTAGACCGTGTATGTGTGGACATAGTGAAGGGTTACTTTAAGATATTCTCTATGTTGTCTTTGTTTTATGGTTTCATACCTTGTTTTTTTTTTCTTTTTTTTTATTCTCTTCAATCTAGATAGACAAAAAGAAAATCCAAAGTGGCCCTCCTGGATTAAATTTCTTATATTTATAAACTAACTTTTTCATTCACAAGCTTTTGCATGGTTAAGTGTTTGTAGAGTTATTCAGTATTGGGAATCTTGATTTATTGGCTTTGATGAATTATCCTAATGCAATAACTGATGTGCTTCACATCACCCATTGTGAGAGTCAATGGATATGACTTGTATTATGATAAGGGAAGAAGATACTTAAGCCTCTTTTGTATTGAAAAAGGCCTTTCTTCTAGGATATCAATGCTCAAAACTGTGTAAACATATATTTAATCTCTAACTTCGCCGAGTGGCTGAAGGAACCAATGCTCAGTTTTCTATGCAAGTGTGAGCCCTGATTTTAATAGTGACTCGCTATGGCAAAATATTATTTGACATTGTTTTGCATGCTTGAAGTATTCCTAAGTTGTATATGAACTTACCTTTCATTGTAGAAGTTCAATTGACGATAATAATTTATGATTTTGCTAGAACAATTTCATTGTTAGAGCTTCTATTCTAACCTCCGTACAAATAGTTGGTTATATATATATATATTTCTCTCAGTATCATGCGAAGATAAGATATGCTTTTTATAATAGGATGACAGACATTTTCAATATGCAAGATTAGGTGAAGGCTACTTTCCACATCAATGGGATTAAAAAATTGCCACTTTTTGGATCCTAACGGTGATTTTTTGGTTGTCCTATGTGAAGTTATGCTAATTCTAGTTTTTGCTCATGATTTGTTACTTGCAGATGGTATTTTACTCAAAGAAGTGAATCGCCTTCTGCGATCTAATGGGTACTTTGTCTATTCGGCTCCACCTGCCTATAAAACGACTAAAGAGTATCCATTGATCTGGAATAAGCTTGTAAATCTGACTTCAGCAATGTGCTGGAAACTCATTGCTCGAAAAGTTCAGACAGCAATATGGATTAAACAAGAAAATCAGTCATGCCTTCTCGACAATGCAGAGCAGAAGCGCTTGGACATATGTGATGCTGTTGATGATTCTAAACCATCATGGAATTCACCACTTAGGAACTGTATACAAGTGAGAAGTGCACAAACAAATTTTCAGAAACTCAGTACTAGGGCAGATCGTCTTTCAGTTTATTCGCAGAGTCTTGGAAGAATAGGTCTGCTACTATTTTTTGCATAACTTTAAAGAAGCTACTCTTTTGCTTATAACTATATTAACACTGTTATAAAGAATTATAAAGCAATATTATTCATTCTGATGAGATGATTCATCTGTTCACAACAGATATTAGTGAAAAGGAATTTACTTCAGACTCTCTGTTCTGGCAAGATGAAGTTCGCCTTTACTGGAGGTTAATGAATATCAGTAAAACAGAAATACGAAATGTTATGGACATGAATGCTTTCTGTGGTGGATTTGCTGTGGCTTTGAATACGTTGCCCGTTTGGGTAATGAATGTAGTTCCTGTAAGCATGAAGAATACCTTGTCAGCTATTTATGACCGAGGACTAACTGGTGCTTTCCATGATTGGTAAGATATTATCAATCTATCACATTCTGCTGCTAATGGTCAACATTTACAAATTTGTTAATATTGCAACTGTATGTAATTATACTCAAAGTAGAATTTGTCAGCTAATACATATCTTTAACATCAGGTGTGAACCATTCTCAACTTATCCACGTACATATGATCTGTTGCATGCCGACCATCTTTTCTCTCACTATGAAAACCGTGGACAAGGTTGCTTACTGGAGGATATCATGCTGGAGATGGACCGTATAATACGACCCCAGGTAATTATTCTGTAAGCGTCTTGCTTGTGTGCACCAGAGATAAAATAAAATATACCTTGAAAGCCATCTGAATGAAGACATGGATATAGATAGTTAGCTCTAAATGTTAGTCAAATATGACATTCTGCTTCTTCTACTTACACCCTTGGGCCAATTTGCACATAATTCAACTGTCTTTTATGGTGTATTTGGAGGGAAATGAATGATTAGAGTTTTGAAGATTGCGAGAGGACGATGGAGGAACTTAAAGTCTTTTTTCTTCAATATTCTATCTGTGGACGGCTGCTTATATTTCTCATTTGGTCCTACATTTTCATGATTTTGTTATTCTTATAGCTAGATGTTTTCTCTATGCTTTTAATGATTTCTCGATTAGTTATATAAAAATAAAAAACTCTGGCTTCTGTTTAACTGGTTTAACTGTGTACAAGTCATGATTTACTGAGGTCTAATTGGTTGACATGAGATATATTCATTTCAGTGATTGTCTCAAGTCTGGCATTTGAAATTATCTTTTGCATCTGGTAATTTATGAGCCAAGCTATTCCCAGAATTTTATTGACGATGTTAACGTGCAGGGATTTATCATTATTAGAGATGAGGAGTCAATCACATCAAGGATCCGAGATGTTGCTCCCAAATTTCTATGGGAGGTTAAATCGCATTCGGCAAAAAACAAAGAAAAGAAGATGGAATCTGTGTTAATTTGCAGAAAGAAGTTTTGGGCAATTGTCTGAGTCTACCATGTTTTGCCCTAGAGGGAAATCGATTTAAGCTCAAACATAGGTAACTCAACATCATTGAAAGTACATTTTGTAATTTATTTAGGTAGCATATTAATTGTATTTCTTTGCTTCATCTATTGATTTGTATTGATCCAATCATCAATGAAGAATTTTAAGGGGAACTTTTACTATTCGGACCTCTAGAGTTTTTTTTTTTTTTTGTCATTATGAATCCTGATATTGATTGAAAGAATCAAATTGAGAAGGATATATATAGGCTTATATTGAGAAAACACAATTCATATATATCTTTTAATAGTATTCCAAAGTAATTGATTGAGCGGTTGACAAATGATTCAGCAGTTTAGTTTAATGGAACCTCTTTAGATTTTCTTTCTCTTCCAAATTCCAATCATCCATTTAAGGCAAATCAGAGTTGCATCTCACATCGAACCACTTTTATGGCATTCAATCAAGCCTTTTCAGCCGCTCCAAATACCTGAAAATGCTTTTCATAAAATACCTGAAAATGTTTTCCATAAAATGATTTAGGGCTGAGCAAATTACTGACTAACCGACTTACGACTGATTTTGATTGACACCGATTGTTACCGACTAGATGGCGGATGGTAGGTGGCATAATTTTTTTTATTCCGAATTTTTCGGTTTGGTAGGCGGAAGAGGTTTTTTAACCAAACCGACTTCACTGACCGACTTTACTGACAAATTTGCCACTTTTCCACATACCGACATTACTGACTTCCGACCGACACCGACTTTACCGACCGCCATTTGGTTCGAAATTTGGTTCGAAATGCGAAATAAAATAAAATTTGAGGGAATAAGTAGGTGAAATAACTAACTTTATTGACATTGTCAGTTCAAAAGGCAAAATAAAATTTTTCTACCGAAACCGACATTATCGACTGACGCTCAGCCCTTTAATGATTTATGCCGAAACAAATGGGCCTTAAGTGCAAAAGCAACAGTTACGGTTGTAAACCAGTTAAGCCAATTTGAGCACTAAAATGTTCAAGCCTGATTAACTTATTTCCTTATTACTGAGAGTGAGTTAAGATTGGGCCTTATTTTAATATTCAAGCTTGTTTGTTTGTTAATTTATTTAATGAATTCGAAGTTTTTCATGAGTTTCCTTGATTTGGTTAAGTAAATTAACTTGTTAAAAAAGCCAAAATTATTGATTTTAGCCCTTTTTTACTCTTTAAGAATTTACCAATTAATTCGTTCACATTTGATTTGTATGTAATAATAATTTTATAGAACATGAAACAAAAAAACAAACATTCTTTTGACAAACTTTTCTTTTTAATTTCCAATAATATAATAATACTCACAAAAATATTAAGCCGGCCGGGCCTGGATTTATTTAGGCTTGATCTGTCAAGGCTACTGGGCTTCGGCTAAGCCCAGACGCAAAAAGGTCAGTGGATTTAAAATCGGGCCCAGCCATTGGAAGCTAATAAAAAGATAGATTGAAATTCTTTTTATTTTTGTTGATGGAATTTCGTGTAAGAAATTAAGCAATGATTTAGTGATATGTGGAAGGAAAGTGTGGGTGGTCCAAAAGGAAGTATGCAAGAATAACATTATTATAAATAGTGATGATGATGATTAATTAGCTTGGGCCACTTAAACAATATACATAACAGTGTTTAACGTTAAAAAGCATCAAACAACTTTAACAAAAATAAAAAAAGAAAAAGTCTTCGAGTTCCTTAACCATCCGATGATGATGATGATGATGCAGAATTAAGATAGCTAGGAGGAGAATATAAATAAATAATAATAATAAAAAAATAGTATAAATCCAAAAGAGGAGCCAATAAGGAAGGAGACAGGGCCCTTGAATGTGTCAAAAGAGAGGGCCGGCCACTAAAATGAAGTTGATATGACAAGACAACCCCACGCTTGTCGCCCTTGCCCCCCACCCCCACCCTTCAAATTATGTCTCCCTCCCCCCCCCCCCCCCCATTATTTCATCTGCAGCTGTATATGATCCACTGCTTTTATTACCCTCCTTCCTCTTTACCCATCTCTCCTTATTAATCCAATTTTTCTTCTGCCTAGCTTTTTTTTACGTTAAATAAATTATTTCTTGATACATGTGGGTTCACAGCATGTTAATGTCAAGCTTCTTGGACACATCCCGACCTCACACATTTTTAGTTTCTGCGCGACAAATGTTCTGTACTCAACCAAGTACACTTGTTTTTTTTTGGAGATTTGTGTGAACAGTTTGCTTCTGAAATTATTAATAATATATTATGAGAAGAAGATCATAAGAATATATATATATATATATATACACATGAAGCCATTATTATTCAATGGGGGTGATTTATCAATTCTAGTGCATTATAGTTCAGCTAGTACTCTCTGATCAATTTTGGTTACAGTGTATATATATCTGCATTTAACTTTTTTTCTTGATAATATATATATATATATCAAGAAATTGAATTCCTCGTATAAGTCTAATTATGCTTGGCATTATAAAAAAAACATGATAGTTGAAAGGGTGGGATAAGGGTCAACGACTAACACAAAGGGCAGACAAGACATGCTTGCTTTAATTGCATATATATGACAGGAGGTAGACCCTTCATATGAACAAGAGACAAAAACGTATCCATCATTTAGGAAAACCAAAAAAAAAATAAAGAGGGGAGAAATTAAGAACAAGGGAAGATGAATTAATATACATCCGTTCGATCCAACGGTTCCAACAATGTTTAATATTTCACAAAGGATCGATATTAAGTGAAAGAGGTGTATTTACATATATAGGGAGTTGCATAATAATCATCATCGAAGAGATGCTTGATTCTACATATGCAAATTTAAACGACTAATTAAAATAAAATATTCTAATTAATCACAGTACTTTTTTTATTAAAATACATGGATTAATTATTGGAGGGGAAATCGCCAAAAATGATGCTTCTTCTGATCAAGAAGCTATAGATAGATACATGATGTGCTTTCTAATTAATTAATCCTTATATATATATATATATGATTTAGCAACAGGTGATGAGATGATGGCCAAAAAGAAGGAGAAAAGTAAAAATAATACAAGATCTCGCATTTATTCTGCTTCGTTAGAGGGTAGCAATCTGACCAATAAAGTGCATATAAAAAAGTTGTCACTGTTGGAATATTTGAATGGTAAACTCTCAACATACAATTTCGATCTTATCCAAAAGGAAACACCCATATATATATATATATATATATATATATATATATATATATATGGTTCATTGGATGCTAATCTTATCATGAAAAGCTTGTAATCTATGGCGGGGTCTTTCCTAATTTTCTTCTAGATTCAGCTTGACTTGAAAGTTTAGTACTCTTCTCATGTGTTTGTGAGAGATTAATTAGACACTACAAAAAAATTATCAATTTATGACGTGGCTACAATATACAAATTTTCTGACGTAAATGTGTTTTTGACGTGGCAAAGTTGGTAGGTCAGTAATTACTGATGTATTAAATTACCACGTCAGAAATTTTTGACGTGGTATTTTAGCATGTCAGTAACTTTTGACATGTTAAATATTGGCACGTCACTAAAAAAATAGCGAGATATTCAACTTTTTTCCTCTTCTTATTTTTTATTCTTTCCCTCTTTTTTTTTTTTTTATTTCCCCACACTCTTTCTCTCCCCTCTCAATCTTTCTCTTCTCTCTGCACGGCCAGCTCCCTCTAGAGAGAAGAAGAAAAAGAAAAGGAGAAGAGAAAAAGAAGAGAAGCAGAAGAAGAAGAAGAAGAA